>NW_019213076.1:96471-144206 GCF_002532875.2 Varroa jacobsoni | reverse complement strand
GAGAGAGAGAGAGCGCGCGAGAGAGCGAGAGACCTAACTTTACCTCATAAGCTAACGCTCTCGTTATTCAGGCCTCCTCGATTTCAAAGAGGCACTAGGGGAAATCCTTCAGTAGGAACGGAATAATATGCATAGCAAGTATAATAACATAAATGTCGGAGAACAGATGATGCGCTTGTGGAAAACCCAGAAAATGAATCGAAACCGAATAAAAAAATTGAAAAAACTAAATCAAAATGGAAAGCGTTGACAGGGACGTCAATGGATGAAAATCAGGAATCAGACATGAAGGGATGAAATATAGGTATACAAGTGGGTATGGAAATGAATCGAAATGAACACCATATGACGTAGCTGGAGAGTTAGAAGTTAACGTTTTGCGTACTACAGAAACTTACATATTGCGACGGGACGTTTCTCCTGCTGAAGTAAGAAAAGGGACGTTAGGCTACTAGTGCTAAAAGCCTGCTCGTATCCATCAAAACAGGCACAAATGTAGTTCGTACTACATTAGTAACCATCCTGATACGAAACGACAGTTAGTTTAAGGGCCCTGAATTCAGTACTTATTTTTTTTTAATTTTTATTGGAGAATAAGGTCTGCTCCTCCCTTAGGTGTCACTTCAAGAGCCCGATTTATCAGTTACCAAATATTATAGGCTTTTGTAGAGAGATTAGTGCCTTCAGGGCGCCCCACCTGTTTCTCCAAGCAGTCTAACCGTAAGTAGCCTTTTCGTTGTCTTTAGAAATTGCGTTGCCACTTTGCCGGCTTTATTCCAGCTTTTCGTGAAATATAAGAGGCAAATTCACGAATCCAGTAGCATGTGGCACACTTTATTTATATGAAAGTTATCTAACCAACCTTGGGTCCTTTTGGGTTACGCTCCGTTACAGCAAACAGAGTAGAATTCTTACTTCTTCTCTTCTGTGCCTTGCTGTCCTCGGACGCGCAAAAGTGTTCCGTCGGCGGACTTCTATCAGGTCCTGGTATTTAGGAGAGCACACTGGGTTTGCCGCGTGACTTGCTTTATGGCAATCATAGCTAAAGAAAAAACCTCTGCCAACTCTCTCTAGCTCACCGTAGTTGTGGGATGTTTTGTGTTTGACTAGATTGTTCGTATAACGTTCTGCCTTGTGATCCAGTTTCAACATGAAAGGCTACAGGGAACCGATACAACTTAGCAACCGAATACGAAGTCCAACCAACCAAGTGAAAGAGTCCTATACGCTGTTGCGTTGCCTATGGGTTGTAGACCATTCCCCTTTTGCTTCTTTGGCGGGGTATGAGAGTGTGTATGTGCCCTGCAATTTCAATGTGAAGGATATAAAGCCTAGAATAGTACAGTTAAGATTCTTTAGCTTCTTTGTCTTAAACATGGACCCTACTCTGCGCCCCGTATTTCACAACGACTGGTAAGAAATCCTTTAATGCTCTTAACTTGCCTTGCATAAACTGGGCTGCGTGTGCCCGTATAAGTCTAATGCCCCTAATAGAGGTGGCTCTAAGTAAAGGAGGCTATTACTGACATACAAAGATGCTAATAACAGGAGAATCCGTAAAAATGAGCGTTCAATGACACAGGACAGGGAAATGATATATACGGAGGCATCCTGTGTTCGCAGCAGATTTAGGCCGAGACAGGAAAATACTGACAAAAACTACCAAAAACTTAAAAAAAAACTACTTCAAGACGCTATGAAATATATGAATCAGATATCCTGTGAAGATGTACAGTGTAGATGGAGAAAAAAATTAGGCGAGAAAGCCGCATAAGTAAAAGTTCGTTCGGCTACCCTCATATGTTAGCCACAAATCTATCTACTTATGTCGATAACAAGATTATAGGAAGAACCGCCTGCATATGTGTCTAAGGCGGTGCTTAAGCGTAATACCGAGTGTATGAGTAATACGAAATCAAAACACTTCGGAGGACACGCTAGAAATGAAGGCTTCGATGACTCAAACGAAGACTGAAAAAATAAACAAGATACGCGTACGAAGCGTCGAATGTGTGGCATAAAAAAATATAATGGATTATATTGTAATATACTGCAAAGTTTAAAAAGCCGAATGAATTATAAGGATAGCTCATAGAATGCGTCAAAGTAAACCGGAGTAAGTACCGATTAACTAGTAATATGGCCGCCGTAAGGGGTAAGTCTACGTTGAAAACGTTATTCTGTAGTGTGGGACGAAGATAACCTGGGGCCAATCGATTGTAACGGTGATAAAAATAACCTATAAAATAATAGCTATAATTAACGTCGAATAGTAAGCGTTGATTGTGCGTCATTGTGACGTGTATTTGAAGAGGTTGATAGAGTCGACACTGGACGAAATCAACGAGCGGCACAAAAATGCAATAGAGCTTCTTAGGGAACAAGAAGGACACGAACGCTGCGAGGAGAAGCTTGCGCAATTTCGCCAAAGCCGCGAAAAGAAGCTACATGAGTAAGTTGAAGCAAGTTACAGTCGTCATTCTGGTAGATAGCATGGAATGTAGCGTAACTAGAATTAGTAGAGTCGGCCTTGGTAGAATCATACTAGCGTTTAATGAATCTATGCATTCTGGGAAACGCTCTCAATCGTTGACTACTTTTCTTTAAGCTAAGGTGACTATAATATGTAGGATAATTAGTAAGAAAGCCCCTTCGGATCATATACTATGAGCAGATTTATCATGCAGATGTCGAGCAAATGAATTTAAGTACGACTCACACGTTTGTCTAGTTGACTACACTACATTCGCCCATTCTTATCATACCAAACTCAGCGAATCTACGTATTTATTATTATTAGTCACAGTTGTTATTAATAACGAGAAAAAGTTTTCTTGCGGCGCTAAACCTTCAAAGATCTGCATGGTTCCATGCCTCTTATTATCCTATACTAGAAGATTAGCCATTTATTGACTGTTACCCTCAAATGTTCAATCGTTTTTTTGCGGTTATTCCGCTTTTTGTTCCTTTACATGTCCCACCAACCTCATTAACAAATCTTTACTTCATCTTTACCCTTACCTACTCTATTAAATTTGAATAATTAACTAAATATAGCAGTCTTGTAGACTCAATGCGGAAATTGCTTCATACAAAGAGGATATTAAAGGGCTACGGATCCAATTAAAGGAACTCGATTCGAAACGAAAACGCAGAAAGTTTCCGCCGGGTAGAGGCAACGGAAGTCAGTCGTCCGAACGGGCCAGAGGGACTCACATTGATTCGAAGCAGCAAGAGGAGAATAGCGTAAAAGGTAACTACTTCCTAAAAGAACGAATCGTTTAGTCCCGACGTTCGAATGCCCTGAGTGCGTAGCCATCTTGTTTATGATAACCACGGATATGCAACCATCACTCGTCCAAATTTCAGCGTTGACAGGGTTGCTTAGTATGGCATATTGTTATCATGCCGCAATCAGAGATTCATTAGGCAAAAAAGCCAGCAGATTGAAACAAGGTCTAATGATTATAAAACTAAAACATTCCTTTGGACTATTTATTTTACTGCCTAACCTTCTACTCGGAGCTGCTGATGACAGATGTGTCCGGCGCTTGACGTCCGCTGAGGAGTGTGGTATATTTAATTAGTCGTCAAATTTCGTTCGTTTAGTCTTATCGCTAGATAGGGATCAAGGTTATCTTTGATTGTACGTTGTCCTGAGCATTTTTTTACATCAACAGCAAAGATGTTACCGCTAGATCTAATTCTCTGTCAATAAATAGTCGCAGTACTTCGCAGGAGCTTGAAATATCACAGAGGGTATAACGTTAACGTTTCGTGATAATGTCTTGCTAACTTCTACATTCGTGTCAATTATCAGTAGATGTCGAAATGCTTCAGCGCAAACCATGTGCTTCCTGGGATCAGGGAGATCCACTGTTAGTTGAACGGAAAAGCCTCATCGAAAAAGAAGGCACTTCAATTGAGATTTCCAGCTCTGAAAACAAGCTGTCGCCCACCGAAGGCGTGGACGGTGGCAATGCTGTGGATACCGGGATACTTTCACAAACGGAATGCGACACGAGCGGTGAAAATGGCGCGTCATCAATATGGCTCGATGCCCAGACGGTCCCAATTGACATAATCCAGCCAATTCAAAACACGCGCGAAGTGGAGTCCATTTTGGAGCAGGGCGCCGCCGGTGATATGGAAATTGGTAACACTGCGGAACTGACGTCGCAGCAGGCTAATCCGAGGGCCGATGACATTAAAGTTCTGGCAAATCCTACGGAGCCGAGGGATGTTTCTATAGACGACGTCGATTGCTCTGAAGCAGCGCCATTCACGAGGCCAGCTAAAAGGTGAGACCGTCTTTGCTGGATCGAAAAGACTGGTTTAGTCCTCAACGACGATCGTCTATCAATTTATGTTGAACCGGCTATTGCTTCCCGCTATTAGCAAGAATTAACGTAGAGCAGAAGATTCTATTTTCTTTTTGTCAACTTATTGATGAGCGAATAGGCAACGGAGATGAATGGCGCCTTAGGAAAAGCTTAGCACAGCTAGACTTGCCAGTCGAGTTCACCAATCTCATTGACCGACTCATATGTGTAGCAAAGTAGAAAAAAGAGTCTACATCTACTGCAACTCTCGGCTCAAGTTAGATCTGAACGCCAATCGGGACGCCGAAGATTTTTATATCTGTAGAAATAACCTCTTCACAACTGTTTGCATACAGTGACCTTCGAATAACCTTTCCTGAGATGTTTGTATAGCTTGACAATGAACCATGTTTAATTTTTTGTCTATATCTAGTGTTCGTGTAGCTATTATAATTGTTATATTCTATTTTTGTCAATTTAGGAAAGCCTTATTTCACGACCCAGACCCCGTAATCAGCTATGTACCGCCCTTAAAAACCTCGAAGGGTGGAGCCAGTGATGACGAGGACAGGCGCGTTAAAGAATACCTTGAAGGTCTGTGGAGTCTCGTACAGAAGAGCGCCTCTAAAAGGACGAGTTGCTGACCTAGTGACGGTTAGGATGAAAAAGCTAATTACTATAAAGGGACCGGCTTTATATAGAAAGTCTAGATTATTCTAGAGCGATGCATCCATAAAGACTAAAATATTCTGATACTTTGAAGAAAAGTACACGCTGTCATAGAAATGGCCACCAGTTGACATCCTTAGCGGACATGGCCACTGCAAGCTATAATCGTTATTTTACGCTTTTGATTGGGTCTAGAAATGTTCGTGGCCTAGCTAAAAGGACATTTTTATTACCGTAGCAGTTATCTAAGTAGCAACCCACCTGCAGGATTCGTACATTACAGTCAGGTGGGAAAAATCATTGGTCTGCTAGACCCATCCAGTAAAATAATGCCTTAATCGATTCCGTGTGTTCATTTTGATGACAAAGTCTGACTGATTCAGACTATTAGACCTAGATCTAACTACTATGTGCGCCTGTCAGTTATGCACGATAGCAGCAGCGGTTTTATAGCTTGTTTATCCTGTGTTTATATCATGCACAATAACAAATAGCCCGCAATACGAAGCCATTCGAGTGAAAGTAACATTTCTCCCATTTCATCTGTCAACTTGAACCTTAATGTAAACATAAAGGACAAATAACAAAAAACAACAATAATAAAGGACATTTTGATGTGACCTTTTTCTGTAAACATCTTTTTCCACACATCACTTTCGATCAGCTACTTTGTTAACATGTGACCGCACAATAGTTGGCCGTCTTTATATGTCACTTGCTTTCAATGCCATCATTTTGTCGCTTTCATGTTTGTACGGACGATAGAGGGTGATGTCCGACATTGGTTCGATTCGCCATAGCCGACTAAACTTATTCTATTCCATTTATAAGCGGCGCCTGGCCCTACAAAGTGATGGTTGATAGGCTTTTACCAGAGAACAAAATGATATCATTAACACCAGTTGGGGCTGTATAAAGGAAAACGTTTTATACATTCGCGATCTTTCCTAGCGAAGATGATCTGAAGAAGTAACTTCCGTCAATAATACGACAAGCGATGAACTCACATTATCCTGATTGTTCGACACATCTAAAATTCTGCCTAGAAACACGAACACTGAATCTCGCACATTGCGTCCTAAAACACATCTATCCCCATGTCATAGTTTTTATGTGTTGTAGATTTTTTATAAAAAAGAAATAACAAACTTATCTTGAATCTGCTATATATATACACCATTTGAAAAAAAGAGTCTAAGCAAGTTGATTTGCTATCCATGAGCCCCGCTCAACCGTCAAAATTAACGCGCTGTTCACAGTGACCCCCCACCCCCGCCTAGTTTCCTCAAGAAAGGAAGATAGCACAGGTAAAATAATGAGGTCAGCGCAAGTCCACATCCTGCCATAAATAAACGTTCAAAATTTAATTTTAACGAAAATAAACCGACGGCAATGATAACTAAAGAACTAGATCCTATGGCGCAAACACACGTTCCTTATGAAATAGTAAAACGGCGTTACCTATGGAACATAGGGATGCATCATGAACAACAATATATTACCAGATATAGTCATAGTTTACTGCAAAATCGCTTTAATTACCTGTCCTATATTAAGCCCGTTAGGTGTCGGCGCTTGAGCTGTACATCGACCAGGGCAAAAATAGTACCTTATAAAGTTCAATTAACATTTTCAGGTAGCAGACTTCGTCGTTGATTTTCGGCTTTTGCTTCTACTATTAAACACGACCCAACCGCCGGATGGCGGGTCCCGGCGTTCAACGAAATGTCCTTGATACACATCAGCGCCATAAAGTTATAGGGGGTGATCTCGGCTTATAATCGTATCCTGTACAGCCTGTGTAAATAAAAAGATCTTTCGTCGTACGCGCCAACAACACTACTGATCGTAGCCGTAGATTTAAGTGTCGCTACCACTGCTCTAGGTTTCATACGATACGAAGCCCCCAAACAGATAACGAGACGGCTTTTCTTGTTGTACCGATAAGTGAAGCGAGTATATGAGGAAGGGTGACGGAAAAAACGAACCGAGCTACTGTTATCAGGACGATACTGCGACTTCATTGGATTAGTATAGTAAAATGGTATTAACCAACTTAGTAGTGCGCCGGTGTCACCGGGACTCACATGGTATAATCTCACGTGACTGGTAGAACTCTCAGACGACGATCCGGATAATGAGGGACGGAATTCCTTTTTATTCTGCTTCTTTTTAGCTACTTTCAGATGGGACCCGCACTGCTCACTCGCTCCTATGTCTAAACAATAGCAGGGTCAAGGGTGCGCGGGAAACAATGTTATTTTCTGATGTTGAACGAATGAAGCGGACCAGTAGCATCGGCTTTATCTTATCGATGTTGGGGTCGTATCTTCCATTCCTTCGTGGCATGCTTTCATTTATGAATCTAATTATTCTCTAGAGAGGTCATAGATGCGTGACGAGGACCTATTACTGAAAAATCTTTAGTTTTCCCTGAAACCAAATACAATTTGTATGGTATACATAAAAAGAGCCAGTTGGAAATTATTCGAAGAGCCAAACGATTCCAGAAGTAAACTATTTAATTCAATCTAGGTCGCCCCATAGAACTCATGGCTAGCTTGATTTAAAAACAATATCGTGTTTTTTTTAGTATTTCCCTTCGCTTCTATGTAAGTGATTTATTAGATAAGTTAAGCTGTCAACGGAGCTATTTTATTTGAATCGGCAATTGCAAAAATTGCCACCTGGAACGTACTTCAAGCCCAAAACGAACCTTAAACCAATACGCCTAGATACTATCATTTTCCGATAACTTATTTATGCATTTTTCAACTACTGTGCACACGATACTAAAAAAAGAAAGGCGTATCAACATTTTAGTAATAATCATCTAAATTGGTTGAATCCAAAATCGTATCTTAATCATCGAAGTCAACTATTTTCGTAACTTCGAATTAAAATGAACCTGGCTGTCCAGCCACAAACTATATTAGAAAGTTACTTAAGTTTTGGTACCCGAACATTATTTCGAACGAGTTAATCGGAGTAATTATCAAATTAATGACAGGAAGCTTAACATCGGGACGGCAGAGCAGCGAGTACGACCAAAAAAAAAGCTCACTAGGAACAAAGGTCTAAGAATAACTAAAAAAAGAAATGGCTATCTTAGGCAGAGTTAGTCAATGACCTTATATCAACTGAAAAGAAATAGCAATATTAATATACTGTAAAATAATATAGGGCTTTCGTAAATGTCAGTGGCGTTGGCAAAGGCGACATGAAAGCTGGTGCTATAGCTCTCGGGTAAATCGCGTGTTCGAATCAACATATTGGCCCAAGAAGTTTTTCTATGACGGTTCTTCTTACAAAAAAAAACGTCTCTACAACGAAAGGCTGAAATGAGGTGTAGAACAATAGAGTAGAATTTCCATTACTATGGGGTGGAACGTGGCGATGCATCTCACGGCTTGCGTGGTATTGAATTGCGTGGTTCAATATTAAGCATGATTTGTAAAAGGTAAGGTGTAATAGCTAAAATAATAACAATCGTAATGTTTTATTTGTTTGTGTAAGGCGAAATATTTATTTGTAGCATTTGACACGTACCGATTATCTGTCTCACAGGCCCAAGCAGGGCCTAAGGACATTATTAAAGCTAAATTGGCTGTTCTGAAAAAAAAAAGCAAGTTTGGATATTACAGAACGTTGATAAAGTCACATGATCCTATGACGCTTAAATCGCCGATATGTAATTCGCTATAAAAGTACTATGTAAAAAGCTTCGCCTGATCTTTACTGAAACTTTATCTGGTCTTACACTTATAATTGTTCAAAACTTATTCCAGTTGTTTAAACTTTCGAACGGAACGGTCCTGTGTCTTTGAGCTCTCTAGTTTACTGCGATTTCATTTCGGGTTCGCTATGTACTGCTCGTTCTGTGCTCACTTTATGAATCGCCCGAACGGTATTTCTAAGTACTCGATCAGGGTTATAAAACTCTAAGTGCCTTCACAGGCGATGTTTCCAAAGGCTTGTCCTTGAGTGGTCCACGCCTCGAACAGCTTCTGATGCTTAAATAACTCACCTGCTCAGATCGATTCAAGCAGTCGCAAACGGAGGGATAAGGGGTGGAGTAGACTCAACAACTAATACTGACTTTTAAAGATTCTGCACTCGTAGCGGGGTATGTCTCATCTTGTTAGCTTCTTTACTAGCTTTTTCTATATGAATAGGTTCTCGAAGTTTCAAGAATGGCATCGGGGCCTTACCTCGGCCGAGGAGTCCAACTGGGGTCGGTTTCGCCAAACTTAACTGGGGTTAGTCCAACAAATCTGTGAAATGGCATGGCAATCGTATGAGCAGCTATTGCTTTAAATAATTTCGTATTTCTCCTTGATGTCATAGTTTCTTGGTTATTAGACTCTGATTATATATATATTGTTTACCAACGCCAAGATTTAAATCAGAGTGGCAACAATTTTACCAGCTATGACTCTATAGCAACGCGCTTAACAAAACCGTAGACCATTGACAGGCCTCAGCTGGTAATCGAAAACGCTTATTGTCGCCGGCTAACCGCTTTGTTTTAAGAGGTAACCAATTTGACTGCTTGCTCAAGGTGTGTGGAGAGCATCGAACGTAACCTGTACACATGCCGCTCCAAGAGTTTAGCGCGCAGCTTCTGAGGCAACGATCACTTCGGCTTCACTCAGACTCATCCCCCTCTTACTCTCTAAGACGGCGACGCAAGATTTGCAACGTTCAAGTCGTAGATCGAACAATGGAACGGTTCGTGTGCGAGATTCTTGATTCATTATTCAGTTACAAAGTGTTATTAAGCGATTAAGTTCGATCGCCTGAAGGGAAAAATTCAAATGTGTGTAGAAAGCTTGTGAGACCATCAGATCAAACATTCAAATTCGCCTGTCGTGGCAAAGGACGTTTTCGCCGCTGTAAAGATGCATCCTCTAAAAAAATCAGTTTTTACAGCGGGTGATGAAACCGGTGGGGTCCGCATTGAAGGATCGATAAACTTAGCGACCTTTGCGTGCGCATATTACCTAATTCGCTCATCGTCTCCTGGTGATGTCAGCTCTCCGGTAATGATATGTACACTTTTAAGTGTTACATAGAATGCTTGGTAAGCGAAATGTTTGCGTCGATCTTGCAAACGGAAAAAATAACCCACTGGGGCAGGGAAGCGCTCTGAAATAGCTTGTACTGGCCGAAATGGAATTGCTAGCAACAAGCAACTCCGCAAAAAAGAACGCTAGACTGCGAAAAATGTCGGATCTAACCGAACTAGGCGCCAAGCTAAAAGCCCTGCCCCTCATTCGTAGGCATCGATACCTACACTGATATTTTGACAAAGTGCTGAAATCTTTCGTAACCTACCCGGGGCCATGCTAACTGGGCCGGTGCTTCCAGATGAGTTTTAAGCTAGCCTCTGTCGCACTGCGCTGAGTGAGAAAACTAGCCAGCTATAGGGCCGCTTGACGGCTTTCGAATACGTTGGAGTAGCGACTACAAGTCAGCCCGTCCACAGCACTTTGCGCTACAGAATAACGAGCCAGGAAAATTAAGCACAATTAGGAAAAGAGTCACACAAATGATACCATGATATCATTTTCACAGTGTTAATCGAGTACTGCAGACCTATTTACGCGGCTGAACACAATCGTACGGACTGAGCTTTTTTTACATGGTATATGAACAACCCTCATTTATGCAAAGGGTTATTTATATACCAGTTCGGGGACTGGTAACGCAAAACGTTGGGGGCAGGGTTGTGCATGCTTTAAGTACTCAGTTTTTTTTTGAGAGTAGTTTCAGCAGAAAACAGCGGAAAGATCGGATCTAATCCACGATAAGCGCATGAATAGCGGACAAGTCTATTCAGCGTCTGCCTACGGTATCAACGCCTGTCAGCTAGGCTAATGTCCCCCAAACGTCATCACCAAAGAAGACAATCCGGACGACCTACCCTCATGTAGGGCGATTCCAAGAAAAAGGCTGGGGCTACCGTTTTTTTGCTGATCTCATCATACAGCGTTTGAGAACGTTTCTGGAGAACTGTTCGCGTATCGTAATTAAAGAGCACAGATTCCGCTTCTCGGCACCCTTATAGCTAATGACGTACTACCTCAGATGGTGCAATTGTATTTTTGTACACATAATAAATATAATATTAAATTTCTCATTGTACTTAGGCAACTATCAAACAAAATTTCCTCCATCAAACTCGGTCAAATTCTTAAAAACTTAATGATAATGTATGCAACTAGGACAGGTTTCGTCCTAAGAGTCATCGGTTCTAGAAAGTTCTTTGCCTATCTATCCAAGCTAAGATTAGATTTTTAACTTATACATTCGGAACGGCATGAGGTATCGTGTCACACGGCATCTTTCTCTTCGGAACTATGTCGATAATGGTTTTGTTAACTTTAAAATATGCCTATATCAGTTCTTATCGATGAGATTCCATTGTTCGAGAAAACCACTACGGCAATATTATTATACGATAATTCCGGTAACGATAACGAACGGTCCCCGATAATCGATACGTCCTACACTTTTGGCTCGATAGAATTATTAACGGTTGCCGTTTGGACGTGCCTTTGAAACAAGTCATTATGTACCGTCCAAATTGCGGTTATGCTCCGAACACATATCCCTCACTCCGTACAGCCTGCCCAATTGCGTATAACCACGGAGAGTATTCAACGGTATATCAAAAGAGGCCGCACATCGACTCAGCAGTGACTTATAGATTACATCCTAACCTACGAGAGGCTCCAAGTTTTTGTCAAAATCGTACAGCCTGGCCTCTCCGCGGTGGTGAATGCAAGGCTTTCGGAGGTTTTGTTGCGATCGGCCTTGGATTAGGGTTTGCCATGCAGCTTGCAACCATCGGTGGCCTGTTTGCATATTCATTACTTAACCCTAGAAGTGTTAAATGGAAACCAAACGAACATCTTCCGTCCGGGCATCCAGGGAAGTTTTAATGAAAACATAACCAAAATGTTAAGTAAACTTAAATAAACATATAATTATGATTTGCTTGTTCATTCAATTTAGCTAACGCGCAGATGGAGTTCCGTGTTTTGGGCTGTTGGGTCTCTACTCGAAACGTGCTACAAGCCGCATGTTTCGAACCGCTCTGAAAAGCTCTATGTAATACGTGGCTCTGGCAAAAAAACCGGCTATGAATAATAACAGCAGTAGTCGTAGGCGTATCATTGGGATAGGCGAGGTACAGAGGACACATTGGCCACTGTCGTATCTCGGAAGCAGGCAGCGGTGGGGATTGATAATAGATTACTTGTTGATCGCTGAGTATAGCGAGTTATAATTGAGCTCGACTTGGCAAATTCTAAATCTATTTTGGCTTGAGTTCGGTTTGAGCGATTTCCCCACTTCGTACGAAACCTCAATCAATACGCAAAAGATAGTAGTGTGATAACAGGTATATGTTCTCTAACCACTGATGCCTCTAAACGTACCTAGGTTCTCTCTATCTCGAAAAACAACTGCTACAGTCATTGCCATTTGCAAAACGCAGACAGATCATTAGTAAGCCTTGCCAAAATAAGGACAAATAAAGATTACGCGCTATTATTCTATTATTATTATACTGTTAATCATGTTTCATTGAACAGAAACACTAAGCGCTAATCTACTTGTATCAAGGAGCAAGAACGGTAGGTATTTCGGCGCGATCAGGGTCAGGGCATATGATCTCTGTTGTAGAAAAACTCTACGCACTGATGATTACTAGAGGCTTAATCAACAAACAAATTGAATGTACCATGACTGTCCTTAATTGTTTGCTAATGTATCGTATGTTACCTACATACGTCATATATATACTTGAGAACGTATATATTATCGGACTGTTATTTTCCTAGCCAGAATAAAAATTCGGAAACTATTTATATCAAATCCGAGCTTCCTCCAACGCCCGTACGACGTATACATAGGGAAATAACTAAAAAAGATTTATAACTTTGAAATGGAGCTCAACCTAAGCTTCTTACGTGCGAGAACCACCTTTCCATTTCGGACTTGCAAGGTACTTCATAGCAAACAACTTCAACAGCAGAGACAAGAGATCACTGACGTAACAAAACAGGAAAATCCGCAGGTAAAACAAAGTCCGTAGAATCGCGCTGAAGTAGCCAATCATCACTAGTGTTGGCTCCCTTTCTCGTAACAGACACAGGATTTGTACTGGGAAAGTACGACGACTTCGTCCCCCCCTTGTATCTGCGCTACGGGGGTCGTTTTCGTGCAGGCTTCAAATGCTCGTTAACCGCGCGCTGTTCATGAGAGATGGAAGCGATCGAGCTGTAGACATTCCCTTTTACCATCCGAAGTTAGAGAACTTTATTGCAAATATAAGAAACAAATAGCCTAAATAGAATTAATGAAAGAAACAAAGCCTTAAGAACTAGCGCCTGCTTGAACTTCGTCTATAATTGGGTGACAAAGAGCGTTCGGCGACATCTACGCTGGCTAAGAACAGCTGGTGCTAGCAATTGCAAGTAACGTTATTATGGCGCGGGTTTGACGAGAAGTGCTATAAGAAGGAGAATAAAAGTACCCTCTAGAACGTAGTCTCAGCTTAGCCGTGTCGTCTGAGTCGGCAGCTGAAGACTACACCAGTTACTTTAAGTGTTAGAAAGTTGAGGCAGATGTTCCGGCCTCCGAGCTTTGCATGACAACAGTTATAGCTTGTCTTGATTGAATTGAATTTATTCAGTTACGGCGTTGAAGTCGGTGGGCTAAAATTATACGATACGTGCAGTCGTTATTTCTAAAAATCTCAGTCGGCGTTCGAGTGCTGTTGGAATATGGATTTTTCTAAGGCGCATTTAGGGCGCTCAGACGTCGTTCAATTCTACAGTAAGTAGATTGTACTTATCACGGGCCGCTCTGGATTCCTCGAAAAGGTGCGTAATTTCTCAGTCGCAAGAGAACTTAAATCATAAATGGTATTAGGGAGAAATGTTTTCGTCATAGCAAAAAGATTAGCTTCTTTCAAATCCTAACTAATTAATTTTGAACGAAAAATTTTTTATAGGCTCAATAGACTTTTTCGAAATTATCTTGTTAACAAGGCGTGAACTCACATTCGAATTTTGTCGAACGACACGCTATCCATGCAAGCGGTCCCAGGTCGATTGAATCCAATTCAGATGCCTGTAAACGGGTCTGTGTCACAATCATCCCCCCACCCCCATCTTAGTTTGAAACAAGTTCTCAGATCTTTTGGAAGGTTGTTTAAGGTGGAACTGGATTGGCAATATCAACTATTCTTTTCTGTGTCCGTGTCTAAGGAATGAATGTTCCTTAATTAGGTGATATCGCCTGCTGGTGCTGAAAAGGTCATTAAGATCTGGTACTTCTCAGCGAGGGATTCTACGCTAAACCTTTCAGCATTTAGCGCTTGGCCGTCCAAATCTCTACTGTGCTAAACGGTAATAACAAATGTCTCGAACCTTATTTCTGGTACTGTTAATCGAACCTTGCTTTAGGCCGTTGGTAGACCCTTTCAACACGGAACTAGATGTGCCTAGATGCGAATTTGAACATTAGCCTACCTCAAATGTCCCAAAATTTACGGAAACCAATTAATAGCAAACCTTAGTTATGAGCTTCAACAATATTCACAATGATCTGTCAATGTGGCCAATGTGAAATAGCACTCAATAGTAAAACCGTTGTACTTTCAAACGTTGTTTGAATCACGGCGAAGTTTAATTCGTAAACAACTCACTTTATGATTAGACAGATTTATAACTGACGCTAAAACAGCAAGGAATAACGCGCGTCTGCTTCAAGAGAATTTCCTCATCTTAGTTCTTGGGCGACTCTCTCACAACGCAAACCCAAATCAAGGAAGCTCATTTTAGGCCACATGGGCAGTCGCAGCTGACGCCGAATTTAATCGAATCATTGAATCCAACGTCAAGGCCTAACTATTTAGGCGTCGTTTAGTTGACTAGAAGAAACGCAGCAACGTAGAGAGTTCGCGCTATTATGTTTCAGATTGATGTTATAAGAACAATACAGTTAGTGCGTACGCGACGGTATTGTTGAAAACTTAATGGTTTTTCCCTCGTTCGAGCGATAGTTTACTGGAAATTCGTCCATCAGGTGACCTTGGCATTCGTTAGATCAGTACGTCCTAAATATGTTATTCAAATCATCGTACTGCTCAGATCTTGTGATAGGACTTTCACCGTCCCAGCGTGAGGCTTGGCTTCATGTCACGAATGCCTACGGTCCCTTCATCTTTGTACATTTTCTTTGCTACTCCGTCGTAGTCTTTCCTTCAAAACAATGTCATTACTTATAGGTAAAATAATACATTTGTACATACTTATTCAAACATTAAGATCAACTATGCCGCCACTATTAAGCCGGATTCAAAACGGAAAGTCAGCGGAAACATGGGGAGTGACTTACTAATTATACATTATGTCACGCTGTAACTTGTGATTATCTAGCCCGCCACAAAACACTCATGAAGGACATGATGCAATAAATGGCTTAGGTCAGGCGGGGAGATCGGGGTCACCCTGAATCGGTCTTGTAAGTGATATATATAATCATTTGGCACTTATTGTGAGTTACGTGTTATTCAAAAGACATACATATATATATATATATATATATATATATATATATATGCTGCAGTGAACTTGCATAACTTTCTAAAACTTAGTTCACACAAAAGTGAATGCTGGTGAGATCTAGTTATTGTTGACCTAAATACAACCTCGTAAGTGCACTGTCCTGTTGCTTTTAGTCTAGCTTGCCCGACAGTCACAGCCTAGCTATATTTTATCACAGAAGAATTCTATTTTTCATTCGAACGCCTGATAACTCCTAACTTCTAAATTATTTTAGACAACGGCATCTCTGAGATCATAACTGATTGTTCTAGATCTTCATCATGATCCTATTACTTTCTCATACAATAACAAAATATATATATACATATCATAAATTGGATCTCCAAAAAACAGACTTGTACATATGTCCAAATGCAGCTTATGCATGACTCATGACGTCAGCCTCGTTACTGCTCTGTATATCGGCAACGGCGTAACGTAGTTGGATACAATTAAAGCGTGTTCAGTTTCAGGGAAGTGGCCAGCGGCTTCTGGTGCAGGCTTCAAAAAGTGCGTATCATATAAATAAAGTATTATACGTAATACTGGAACACTTACTTACTCAAACGTCGAATCACTTCGAACGCTGCCGTCACAGACCCAACTGCAAGATATCTGCGACCCTAATTTAGCCTATGTTCTATTCCACAATAACGTAAGTAATGCGTACAGCCTAAACTTATTGAACTTGATGCGTCTATGCGCTGGCAGATCTTAGCTGGTCAGGCACTGCCTCCCTTTACGAGGACACCGCAAAGAGGATTAAACAGAGATAACGTTACTCATATATACACTCGATTGCGTTTACTTTCTATACAGATACGTAGATAGTAAACAGTTTAAATCTGTTACCTAGATTTTTCTTTTATCTTTGACAACATGAAATCATTAGTTCAGAATAACGTTCGCCTTGTCGAAAACCTAAATGAACTCATTGGCCAAACAGCAAAGCGGTAAACTAGACAGCGTAGAATTAACCTGAAGCGAACGAGAAAAACTTTGAGTTACGGAAAATTACTGGATGGCAAAACAAGTACAGAGATGAAGTTACCTTCAGTGACTAAGTGCCGCGTAAGTGTACGTCATAACCGTTTCAGAGTCAACGAAATTGTTCTTCGGGAACACTGTCTAATAACCTGTCATTCACATTTCTGCAATTACTGAAATTTTAACGAACTTCTGGGATTTTTAGACCCAGATGTATGTTGTAGCACGTAATGGACAATTCCTCATTTCCCGCCAGCAGACGTTTTCTGCTGTGGGAAAAACTGAAATTCCTCTTCTGTTCAGAACTACACGCGGGTCAAGCCCGCGAAGCTCAACTTGAAGCACTAGACAATCTTGTGTACGCATTTTCCCTGACACATCTACAATACCATTTAGCTAAACTTTATTATAAGTTGGTTATCGCGTGGTACGAATTGGTGGGACGAGCTGGAGTAGATCCAATTACCCATCCCACTAATAAACCTCTTGTGAACGTACTTATAAACAGTATAATATAATAGTGTTAGTGCAGATACCTCTGAGCAAATAAATGTGCTTAGTGTTTTAACATAACCGATTTCCTAGGCCATTTACTCGTTTTAAGCACACAAGTAGAACAACATGTCCAGTTTACATATGTACTAAGTCAATACCTTAAGATTATATTAAATTTCCAGCTAAAAAAAAATATGCTCTATATGGGCATCAACCAACTCCGAAGTCGATTCTGAACCGTTGGAAAGTTGTCTCAGTAACGATATAATTTTTTTTATTACCTGCAAATATCAGACCAGACACAGAACAGCGATATCTGGCTCTAATTAGCTGATTTTTTCGCGCGATCTATGGTTACGTAGAGTAGGGTCTTGTACTTAAACATTTATAAATAGAGTATGTAACTAGCATTGTTATATGCTGTACCCAATATGACTGGTTGAATATGCAAAATAAGGACAGTGAAGGCCACTTTTCATTAGCGTCCAGTAATTACAAACACCCAATATAAATAGAGTATCTAGAAACACAATAGAATATTTTAAGAATAGCTAAAACAAAAAAAGGTTCAACTAGTTCCCGAATTATTCTGCTGTGTAATCTTGTTATAAGTTACGAGTTACGATCTTCTCCTTAGATCCCTAGCTGAAAACCGAAGTTGTGATTAGAGGAGTCGTTATTATTGGGTTATACAAACTTTGCATTGAAATCAATCATTTTAAGTCAAGGCGTACATCAGCAAGAAGCGAGCAAGGGACAAAGGTCGACAATCCCGACGTTGTAGAATTTGAAATCATCTTATCTTCTTTTTTTCGTTTACTGTAATTTTGCTTAGAACTAGGGTGAAAATTAAGAGCAATATCTTTAATAAAGGCAAATTTATAGTACATTTTTTGTTGAACAATGGTGGAAACTCACGTTATAATAGGCTCCATCTCAAGGTATTGCCAAGGTTAGGACGAAGCAGCGGTAAAGGTGCGTCCGTCAGGGAAAAAGCATCGATTTTCTTCTGGGATAAATTTACTGGGAGTCTATATAGATTCATGTCCGACATACTACTGATACTGCCCCCACCGTTTGGATAGATTTTGTCATGTACAATTATATATTGTCCATGAAAATCTAACTATAGAGCGGTATATAGTACGCTCGCAGTAAAGATGCGACCGCTTCATTCTAAACCCTAATGGGCCAGTACACATAAACCTTTTTGTTACATATTTGAAAGATAGCTTAAACATTCATCGCCTGTTGCTAAAAAGACAAAGGTTTGTACGTATCTTACGACATCTCTAAAACGATTCTAAGCCGATTTCTGTGCATAGGCTTGGCTCAAATAAGAAACATTTTGGCGAAATACTTTGAAGCACGCGGGAGAAAATCTGTATTTTCAACAGGAAATTAAGTAGAGTTTTTTGTATGGGAACTACGTCCAAATCTACTACAAATTACAATGACCATGCCCTGGTTGATGAAACGAAAAACTAGAAAGTAACATATTATAGTTTATTCTTTATGGGAAATTTTAACGTGTGAGTTATTGTAACAAGCTCCCGTTACTAACGACGCAATCTCGTGTGCTACAATTGATTCTCTGTGAGGGTGAGTAACATTAATTTCCGCTAAACTGTCCATAGAAAAGGCTTATGCGGCTTCCAAGGAAAAGACTTTCTTGGGTACCAACAGATTCAAAAACTAAATTCACAGTTGTTTCTTTAATAGTCACCAGTTTAGGTGAATTTAATATATTCCGCCAAGCTGAAGCCGTCGGACTCATAGATCTATACCAGAGACTACCATAAATAATTGAAGTGTGTTAAGTTTTTTAACTTCCTATGAATGATAGCGTTATTTTTGCATGCAACTCTTAAATTAAAGACAAAAAAAGACTACACCTACTAGTGCAAGGTTTCGTGCAAGTTAGCCGATTTTTCACCGAGGTTCCTCGGCGGATCTCTGAGTACACCAGCATGATGAGAAAGATATACGCAGGATCATAATTGCTCTTATAGAAATATACTGTATAACCATTTTTTTATCAGAAAAATACACGCTTATTTTTATCGTAAAGTAAATAAGAAGCTTAACAGTATTGGTGGGCTTTGGATTGAAAGGCCTTTAAGACACGCCTCGAACATAAGCTAGCTCGGTATCTTTTTTTGCAGAAAGGTCTGGACCCATTTCAGTCAACGTTACTGCAGGGGAAGCTATAATAAAGTGCCAAGAGTTACTAAGCTCAACAAGAACACTCATTAGATGAAGAAAGCCAACGAGAGTGAAATTAACTTATAAAAAATAACTTTTCCTACTCAGAAAAATTGGGTTAGGTTGAATCTGTCTAAATAAGGAAATAAATTTTATTCATCATAGCCTAAGCGGATTTTGGTCCTTTTGCACATGCTTCACAAGCGGAAAAAATAAATACTTGTAAATTTATGCTGAATGTAGCAGTGCATTTGGTAGATTATACGGTAACATCGGCCAACCGTAGGTCGAAAGGTAATTATAAGGATTAATTACAGGCGATTCTGAAGAAGCAAATTTACCTATTGATAAGGTCCAAAAAAAATTGCCTTCCCAGCGAGCGTCTTCACAAGATCCTTTAAGAACCTGTTCGTATGCCTTCATATTTAACAAAAGACAAGTGATTGTAGCATCAGAGAGAATCATACTGATAGAAAATCACACATGCAAGAAAATAATATGAAATGAAAACACATAATAAAACTGCATATAGAAAATAAAAGATTTCAATTTATTCTTTAGCAAAATGTATTCGGCTGGCTAATAACATCAATGCTGAAAAAGGACTATTTTCGCAAACGATCATAAGCTACATGTCCTATGAGAGGCACCTTACTTACTGATTTGGCCCATTTCTCTTCTTTGTACAAGTGAAAAAATAGCTTTTTGCGGAAACGCTTCAGCGACGAGGTTCGGAAACATGCAGAAAAGTACAAGCTATTCAGGGCGTGTCCTCGAACCGGGTTTGGGGCTTAGTACGTCCGATCGACAGCGCCTCATAAACAAAATTTCCGTCGTGATACATTCAGCTGCATCGGTTCGTTTCGATGACCCGCCCAGGCCGTATCGATGAGTAAACATAACCAGAGTCCCTCTAGTATTTTCGCAACTATTATAAATTTGTGCAGATATTAACTGACAATCATAATAATGCTTACGCTCGTCCGTTTCAGTCGCAGTTCATGGAAGTAGGCCAAGCTTTGTCCAAGACTAATACTATTATATGACCAGAATTAAATTATGTAATTACGAAATTCATTCTTATTTTGAGAAAATGTAGGTTGTTGTCAACCTCGCTGTCAAACATTTCCTTTCAGTCAGTTATGACCCGACTTCGCTGAAAGAACGTTTACAACCATTTGAATGGGTGTGTACGTTTCCATATCTCACTGTTTCACAACATATCGTTATATCTCCGATATAATACGATGTATCTTCTCTACTAATTTATTTAATGAAAACGACAAGTAAAAGTCAATCAGAATTAACTTTTCAGGGAGGCAATGAATGCGAATATAGCCGGAACCGAACGCTTATTGGAATTAGCGAAGTCAATGAAGAATCTGAAGTTATTTGTGCACATATCTACGGTGTATGCCAACTGTGCACGAGATATTGCTGAAGAGAAGATCTATGAGTAAGTTTGGCAGAACCGTTACAGGATTCGACAGAGAAACTGAAGTAAAAATGACACTGCACTTGAAAAGGTATACAGAAAGATGTATGAACTGATCGACGGGTGCTCAGTTGCTCGATTACGGGGAAGTTGAGATAGCAGCTGTACGTTCCAAGGCAGTTAATAAAGAATATTTGAAGTGTTCCCCTAACTGTAGAAACAAAAATAGTCTTCAATAAATGTTGATAGCTCCTTTAATGCTTTAATCGCTGGTTCACCTTAAATATTGATTTCTGTGTGCTGACCTGTTTCAGATTTATATATCAAAGTTAATTTTGCTTGGAAAGTAGAATCTGACAAGCTTTTAAGCAAGTTATAAAGCTAACCCCGTATTTTCATGAACTGTTTTTATTAATTCATCGCCCCTTTAGTTTGCCCTGTTCTGTATCCGATCTATTTGCAATGGTAGCACACCTGAACGATGTGCAGATAACAGCGGTTGCGCCGTCCGTTTTAGGTGGTCAATTTCCCAACAGCTACACGTGTACAACAGCATGTGCAGAATGTATTGTCTACGAGTATCAAAACGAGCTTCCAGTTGTCATCGTACGACCGTCGATTGTTCTTGCCGCCTGGAAAGAGCCTCTCACTGCAAGTTCATCAATTCGATTAGGAACCTATATTAGTATTCTTATAAGGGAAAAACTTTTCAACTTATTGCTTTTACAAACGATACAAAGGTGGTAAATTTTGAGAGGCTTGACAATAGTGGTCGTTTTGTAGTAGAGAAATAAAAGTAAACAAACACCAGAATTAATGAGAAGTTTTAAGACCAACGACGTCGCTTATAAAATGTACAATATATTTATTGTTATTTTTTTTTACGTGATCGCAATTTTCGTAGGGTTATAGCTACCTTTTATAAACTAATTGATAGCTTCCAGTGTGCATTTTCCCACTATAAGAAATTGAAGAGGCTGCTCCAGAAGCCAGGAGTTCAAATCCGATCACACAATATGTGTCAAATAAAAAAATTTTATCGAAATACATATTAGCGACTGTTTTTAAGTCACGCCGAATGTTTCCGAATATTCTGGCTAATACACAGAAAAAAAAACCTTAACATAAAGTAATTCTTCCCCTAACAAAGAACGTACTCTAATAACGACACCCTTCACATGACTTTGAGCATGCTTGCATATTTGTACGACAAAACACAAACAAGTCCTAAATTAGTTGCCTCGACTGGCTAAAGCTGTATTGAGTTCTGCCTGCACAGCATTGGCTGGATAACACAAATGGTCCTTCAGGCCTTTTGATGGTAATCGGCCTTGACCTGCTACAAGTAGCACCGGCCACTTCATGTGACACATTTACTGATTTTGTGTCACTGGATCTCGTTAGGAACTCCGTCATCGTCACAGCCAAGTACCGTGCTGATCTGGGATGAGTAGACGGTGTTATTTGCCTATGTAATAGTGTAATGGTGAAGTATGCGCTTTTAGATCTGACTGATGGGTGAGACGGTCCTGGCTAGAGGTAGGCCCTAGACACTTTGCATTTTGCGCTGGAAAAAACCAGCTGTCTGAAGCAATGCTTAGCCTGAACAGTGCGGGACGTAAATTCCGAAACACTTTCAGAGGATTTCATCTGAGATACGGAAGTAGATGTTGTTTGCAAAATAAATTTTATAAAATAGCATATATGCATGTTGGAGCTCTTCCAAAGCATACGTCCCCATCTGCGTTCAAACGTTTGTTTCCTTTAATTCGCAGGGCCGATCAATACATACCTATCTACATAGTTACCATAATATTTGCATCACTTATATGTAACCTAGCAATAAATTCGAGGTAAATAAAAAGTAAAGATCAAGATTTGAAGCTCAGATATTCCCTAACAAATGTTTCCAATATCAAATTGCATAAACTGTACATGGCGCCGACACGGTGGCTCGGATAACCAAGCCGTAGATCGAAAGAGATAAACAGACAGTACTGCTCTTTTACATGTCGCCAATGACACATATATACTACACCGTTAAAGTGTGAATAATGAAAGTCACATATATTAATCGTGTATAACATTCGACTATTAGTATATGTAACATCGTGACATGTCCTTGGACGACTATACGGAGTGCCACCAAATATTGCTGCCTACCCTTAATCGGTAAATGGAAAATCTGGTAAGGACGCAGTGAAACATTTAACTACGTGAGCAGTAACGTACCGTTTTAGTACTGTCCATATGATCCTATCATATATAGCAATGCTAGCGCAGTTCCGGTTATTAGCGAGAGGGTGAAGCAGGGTTTGACCAGTTGGCAAATCTCGCCTAGGCGCCGCTAGCTATGTCGGGCTGAGCGTTTTCCAGGCGACAATTGGTCCTAAAAACCGCATCTCGTAGCGGCAAATGAAAGAAATCGGCCTAAATTTGGCCCGAAGATTTCCCCTAATTCAAATGCTTCGATATCCTCGCATGGACATTGCAAGCTGTCAGCTACAATATAGGGTAGGCTGTTAAATATAACATTATAGAGATTTAAGTTTAAGTGCTATAATTCTGTTTGCTTAGATAAATACTTTTTCCATTATCGTATTACTAATACTAGTAGTACCTTATTATCGTTTACTATTATTCCCGAAAACGTGACTGGCCTCTATTTTCTGTGTAGTTTAATGTTCTGGAATTACCACGTTCCTGCTCAGCTAATCCATGTTGTCTTATCGCTTACGGGGAAACAGTTCAATGTAGTATGGAAATATCAACGCTTTGTGGACACCATTGAGATCTTTCATTTCTTCTACGTGCATGATTCGGAATTCAGGAACAGCAATACCAAACGTCTTTTTGCGTCTCTAAGCGAGATCGATCAATACGTACGCTTTATGCGGATGTAACTTCTTGTGCTATTTTTTACGATATAATTTATAGTTGGGTAAATCTCAATGGACAAATATATTAGTGACGAGTAACATATTGCGAAGAGATTTTGAATCTTTCATCCGAAATGCGTCAATCTTAACGTTCTTCACTATGAATTGTAAATTCTTGTTAACAATTCATTCAGTAACCTGCTAAATTATTATTTCACCCATTTAGTTAGCAATGCAAGTTCCTCAACATAGCTGGCAGCGTGGCTTCGGTGCAAAAAACCGCGTTCATGTAAAATCCATATGAAATGTAGGCCAACGTTTCTTTGCGCCCTCCAAAACTGGCCTGGCTTTGGTTTGCCAGTCATCACCCGTATTGTTTTGCTTGCATATACCCTTATATTTGCAACAGATAATTAAAATGCCGGGGTTAATAAAGACACATTCCGAAAACTATTTTTCGTTATTCCCCCCCCTCCCCCTTCCAGACTCAAGCTCCCAGAGCTGACACCCTGCTATTTGACAATATTTAAACTCCGCCATGTCAAACTGGTTGATGGGCCGGCAAAACTCATGCTAGTAATTTACGACGTACTTTACTAGGTTATGACCTACAAGATCTACAACATAAACTCAGGATTGAAACATTGACACGAAGCTTCCCGCATAGTGGTCTGTAACGTCGTATTTCTATATTACGCGTGAAAGCCAATGAAATACGGGCATGGTAGGCATGAAGTAGATGCTCATATGCAATGCTGCGTGATTAAAAATATCATCTATGAAAAAAAGGTTACGAAGTGCGGAAGCCAACCCGTCTTGTCACAAATAATAGAAATTTCCTAAGGCCAAAAGCCAAAGTATACAGCCCACCAGTGCTAACAAACAGTTTCGCAGTTGTGGCTATACAGCGGGCTGACATAGTCGAATAACTAAAATTATTATTTTTATTACAGTGAAGTACTTTTGTTTTATTGAAAATGTGGCCTGGAGCCATGTGGATGGTCAGCTTTTCCACACACGCAGACACACTCGACTGGGAGGTATACATCACGAGCTATCTGTTTGGCGTTCGCTATTTTTTAATGGACGGAGATCTCACAACCGTACCTGCCGCTCGGAAACGACTCGTTCTGTAGGTATTGTATTCATAGTTTTGCGATCGAAGGTCGACTCTAGGCTTGTGTCAAGCAGAAAAGAGAATTAATTTATTGAGACTGTTTAATGGCTAATACGATAGTAATGCGGGGTTCTTGTCTAAATAATCAGTGTATAAGACAGCCCTGTTAGCTGTACTGGTTCTAATATAAGACCAGACGAAAACAAGTTACACTTATTGGAAGTAAAGTAAATCATTTTTGCTATCGATTATTATGGAGCCACACGTTATCAATGCAGATAGAGGTCAAGACGTATTGATACGCTTTCTTCTTGTTTTTTTTTTGCTGGCAAGGTTACGCCCCGCCGACCTCATGTTTATACCGGCGACGCTATTTACTGGCTTGTCTCGTGGCTCACGTCGCTTCCCTCTGTGGTGTGGCCAAATTTGCTGATTAGGTAAGTTTATCTGGACACACCTAAATGTATATCTATTGTTCGAATGCTTTGATGACTGCTATACCCTTACTAATGTATGTAAAGGCAAATATAGATATAACTGAGACTTAGATTGAAGCGTTTGCTCTGTATTACAAGCATTACTCGTAGTAATTTTCTAGTTAGTGACATTTTATTATAGTGCATCAGTTATGATATCTCCTTAACGTTATTCTTCTTCCGTTTGGTCTTCCATAGCAGCTGTGGATGGATGCTGCTACTCTGAAATTAGAGGCTACCGATTTTTGGAAAGTCATCACAAGATAGTTTGTATAAATGTAAACCATGAGTAATAATAACAATCATCCTTCTGAGAAATTATTTAGCTGTAGTAGGGTTGTTGATCATAAGCTGAGGTCGCCACCACAGGAACCACACCAGCAAAAACCGACCAGCTTTGACATATTAAATAGGCATTCGCAGTCTGGATGGAGAGAAGCACGAGGAGTTTTTTTTTGACGAACAGCTAGTTCGTTGGTAATGAAAAGACGAGATAAACTTTTGATGGAATAACAAAAACGCACGAGAACGGTCAACGTAACAAACACTTTTGTGTCTTTATCCGGATTCAATAACGTCATGTTGCAAACGTTTCGCTATGCGAATAACTAAAACTCTAAAAATAGTAACAAAAATCTAATAAAAAGCACTAATGTTGTTTTTAATACATTTTACTTGAGATTGAAACTACATTTTTTATGATGGTGGACGCAAAAATAAAGCAGTCGTAGCCAAGTTGTGGCACAAGACGTCACCCCACTAAACAAATCCATTTAACCAGACGCTTTATTATTTGTAACCCATCGATAACGAGCAAAAAACAAGTTTTTAGGCAGAATTTGTCCAATTCGTATGTCCTTATTGCTAGCCACATTTCTATCATCATACACATTGAGCATATTCCTCCGAAAACTCAATACTTTCAGTGAGCGCCCCGTAACGCTGTGTGCACCTCTTATCTTCAATATTATTTTTGTTTACGATAACAATGATAATTGTCTTCGGCACCTGCCGTTACTACTATTTATAACGCAATGGTCACAACTACGACTGGAAGACATCACGTCATTCGATTATTCAACACATTTATTCATTCATTTGATCACACAAAACATGCTGTCGTCCGGTCACGGCTATCGGCTCCATTTGTTGTATTTTAGAATCTTATCGACGTATTTCCTGTTCACTTTTACCTTATTGCTATTTGCTTATACTGTTTCCTCTCCGGATTCACAAACAAATCATCGTCGACTTAAGACAGATTATAAAGTGGATGCCGTTGGGTGGTCGACATGTGACTCGCATCGTGAATCGTGTAAAGGACGAGGCTAAAATTATGATGAGAAATCGCTCTTCATATATATCTATATACAAAATGATGCGCTTGTGGGCGTCAATGCCATACGAAATTGCTGCTCCACTTCAGAGTGGTTTTGCTGCGGCTTCTCGATAACGAGCAACAAAACATGCTGCCAAGGCATAGGGTAGCATCTTAATAATATTTGTGTACGTCGAGTCGTGCGCCTTTGACATAAGCCGATGTTATTATTTCACACTTACGCAATGCACGCACCGGTCGAAGCGTTACCACAATAGGTAGAGTTTGACACGTGTGACTTCGATTTGGGCATCTAGTACTCACGTGGGGAGGTAGAAAAAACGAAAGGACCCACATTGATACAAAACTTTTATCCATTTACGTTTCGCATACACCAGCAGCTTCTCTTTAAACGCGTGATTACAATATTCCCTTTGCTAATATTAGTGGTATATGTAAATGTGTATAGTATATCGTATGAATGTATGTATATATTGTGTCCACAGACGTATCACCACAAAAAATCTTCCCTCTATCTCAGCTCATAGTACTCGGCTAAGAAGCGCTCTCTCTAAAAATCCCAATTTCAAACCGCTTAATCCTTCACTGTGTCATCCTTCGACTTTGAGAACGTCCTTTTTTCCAAAAGACACAAAAATTATCTACGTGTATAGGTGTGTCTACATCAAGTGTGTATGTGGATGTCTGTCTGTATTTGCTTCTGTATTGTATATAATATATTTGTACGTACGCGTCTTTCGCACCATAACGAGGACGTTGATTTACTGCTGGAATATTAATAATAATAATAATAATTTTAAGATTGATATAATAATATTACAATAATAATGTCATTTTCTAACAATATTAATCATTATTCTCATTTAATATTGTCCAAAAAGTGACTCTTTGGCGATTACGAAAATCGTCGACCTCGAAGAATATGTAATTGATAGCGCTTGGTTGGCGAAAATCTTGTTTTTTCATCTAAATGTTTTTTTCTAGCATTATCTCACACTTCATAGAAAACCTACAGCTAGCCCACTCAACATTCCCTTCATCGAGACGATTTTCTTTCTGTTTTCAACGGTTGGTGCACATCGCTGCAGTGGTCGACACAAGACCTAAAAAAGCCCATCGTTACGTCTTCTATTGACCCCCTTTGCTCAGAGTAGCTAAAATCGCTTGACAATTAGTGTTTGTATTTTGGAGTTCTAACATCATTACAAAACAGTCAAAATTTGTTGAACCTACAGTGTACGACGTGCAGGTTCGTTCCAATGCTGCTTCTTCTATTAGGTCACACCCTATTCTCTCACAGTAGCTTTCGATTAGCTCCAAATAACCGTCTGTTTTTCTATAATATACGTTTATATCCCACCTATATTACTACGAATTTAAATTCTCCAAAGCCACCGGCAATATTGTTATTAAACCTCACATCACATTTTACATATAACACTTATTCGATAACGCTTATTGATTTCAGTCCTAATTTGTGTTACAAAATGGTCACTTTTCACGCTATTTAAATCAGAGATTGTGCCTTATTCTAAACTTTTTTTCATGCAAATGTGTTACATTTTTGTCATTTTTTGATAACGATGTTATCACATGTACTCGTTACATCATTTACGCTCGACTGGCATCGCCTCATAAATTTTAGGAAGAAAGATATCCCATCCTTTCCCAAGTACGCATTTACAAAAATATTTTTTAACGAAAAACCGTACCAGGATCGTTCTTACGCCATCGACATGTGTCCACGTTCGTTTTTTCCATGCGTTCTTTAAACACAATTTCCTGGCTACTCTCTCTTCTTTACCCATTCGAGCTAAATTTACAATGAAATACCACGGTGCTCTTAATTACATAGTAATCTCTACACATGATTCATGTCTCACACGGATTGAGATTTTCACTCGTAACTACTACTTCCGTACCTTGTTCTGTTAAATTTACCATGTTCACAAAACGACACGTTAATGTACGTCAACTCCGAGTCGTATACAAGATTGTCGTTTCCCTTATCGTCATAAACGGACGCCTTTTCCTTTCCCTTGTATATTTGTTTGGCGTTGCAGAGACTACATGAAGATCTTTCACAAAAGTGCCTCGCTATACAACACTTCTGAAGATCCGCGAAATAGTATCTGCCCAGAACTTGGATCCGGCATTTTTTAGATTCAAAGCCTAATGTCATCAATAAGAGCATAGTTAGAAATAAATTTGAAAATTTGCTCCTTCGAATAGATCAATGATCTCCTACTTATGCTAGCTAGTGCAAAAGACTATAAATATAGATAAAATGGCTGAAAATCAGGCGGATCCTATATCGAAGATGACCGTGAAACCGCAAAAGACATTTGGGTATTTTAAGATGTTTCGCAAACACGATTTAGAGAAACGCTAAACTCCAGCATAGTCAGTACGTCGTGACATGCATGCATGTAGCTTATAGAGGCTGGTTCGGGTTTTTTCTCACTTCGTGACCACGGCTATAGGTACCAACAGGATTCGACGATCCATCACATGATAACTTACGCCTTATCATATGCCTACCCCGTTCATTACATAATAGATTGAACACTCTACCCCCCGTATCAATTGCTCTATATCTATTGTATCTTCCTCGTATTAATAGTGCTATGACCATTTTCTAATGGGGTTCTTTGGTCTCTGGTCGTAAGCTGATCAATCAGCTCCTGCAGTGGAACCAGTTCTCGTCGGTCGATCAGACTGAACTCCTGTACGAAGAAGATAAAATGTTTGAACGATGTATTCAAATGGGCCTCTTCACCCAGCTGGACAACCTGAGCAAAGTGCTGGTGGTAGATATGGGCATAAACCTGCAACGCAGACATCAGGACAAATTGTTACCAACGTCTTAGCAGATGCGACTGACATAGTTAGATTGCTATGTATCAAAAAAACTTTGAAAATGGCTTCGTCGTTTTCCTGAATTTCTCTAAACATGAAGTACTTAAGCTACGACCAACGCCATGTCTATTACGTCCTTTAACCAGACACCTAATGGTAATGTCTCAGCCCAAAGTAGCAAATGGAAAATCAACACATGTATCATGTTCTGACTTACCCTGAAGAGTCGCTTAAGGATTGTCTTGGCAATAGAAAGAAAGTTTTTAGGAAAAGGGACCCCGATTTTGGAAGGGAACAGACTCTCGTCGTCCAACTGATCTTGTACCTGTGAGATCCATTCAGAACAATAACATAGATTGTCATGAGCTTCTGTGGCTGTGGAGTACAGAACCTAGCATTGACTGAACATTTGCTGACGGTGAGGTACTGCGCATTCATCTAGCGCACTATATTCATCCAAACATTCAATGAAATTTACAATTATTATGCTAAAATGAAATTAAAGAAAAACTACAGAGACGGAAAAGGTCTACAGTTAAGTAAGACGTGAGTCGAAAGTTAAAAGGCAACTAGTTAGAAAAGACAATGCATTGAGTCCTTAAATAGATGTCAAATAGTAAGTTAAGTTTGCTTTTCCCTAATTGTAGGTATATTTGTTTTGTACCATAAGACAACTTTTGTTCTTCATTCATATATATATATATATATATATATTCATCTTATAGGTACTCCAGTGTCCCTAGGAAATATGTTTGGGAATATGGAGAGCGGGGAAAGCCTCACCCTAATAATAATCGAATTCGAACACCTTCCAATTGTGTCCACAAATGGTGCGATTTACGTTGACAGAGCAATTAGATTTGTAGAAGCCCTCTGCGGATCGTATATATGCCCATTAGCGTTAGCATTAATACCTAATCATTACCGGGGTCTGCTGGAGAGCCTTATGTGACCCCTATCGACGCTCTAAACATGTGTGGCGTCGCTTGATTTCAGCAGGGTAATAATAGCAATATTCAAGCAGTGCTCGACTTACTTGCTCACGGATGCTTCAAGCTGTCGTATTAAATGTTATATGCTTAGCTTCTCCTGCGTGCCCGAAGCTGTGCCTCGTGCACAAACAGGAGGCACTCAGCATCAAGACCAAATTAAATTCAGCTCGATCCGTTTATGTGTTCTTCTTTAAAATTGTAATTGAATTCACTGAGGACATTAGAACACTCAATATTTAGTCAAACAATATTACACTTGAGAACGTACCGTGCCATTTTCAGATCTCTACTATACGTACCCAGGTCATTAGGTAGTCGATATACCGGGGAGCAGAGCATTTGATAGGTTTCTTTACCGTGGTTCCATCTGCCCAGTGATACTCATATTTCGGACCTGCCGACATTATGGGACATGTGTCTTCCCGACAAAACTCCGTGATAGTTCCATACAGCATGTTAATTTGGTTGAAGAAATCTACTGTATTTACGGCCACCTAATCGATGCAAAAAAAAGGATAGACAGCAGAACTTAATGATAAAATAATGTGGATATATTATTCATTGTAGCAGAGAGACTAGACATATATAGAAAAGTGAAAGGGTAGTCATATTTGGAAGGGCTGCTAAAAAATTGTGGATGAAATCTGCTTCTTTAGCAGAAACAGCAGTAGACTTTCTGTCACGTTCGTGAATCGGTGGACCCGCTCTACACACAATTCGTGCTAGTTTGTGATAATTATAAATGTTTCCGTATGAGATGGCAGATCAGACGAAAATTTTTTCTGATATTATCTCTAACTAATTGACTCGCAGCGGGTGTTTTCTATCTATAGTACATTAAATCATGCGGTCCGTATCTCGTCGGAAGGACTTTTACTTTCAAGGAAATTGCATCTTAGCATCCTAAGGCTCCTGGAGTTCAGTTGGTGAGTCTAGTTAATGTTCAATGAAGTTTCCAGGCCGTTTAAAAGGCAGCTACACGACCGGGGGTGTCTTCATAGGGGTTTCTTTTCAATAATAGATTTATTATTAGACACTATAGTTAATCTGTAGAACCTTCTTCTCCTAGTGAGCAGCTTGGTACTAAACTGCTGAAGCGGCCCCCAAACGTGGCCAAACGCTGCAATTAAGACCGTGTAATGGACAAACGGATAAATATAAACCTGATCTCGCTGCATTTTAGACCTTGTTCAATCTATTATTTATCAGTTTAAAGACAAGAGTTTAAATTGATGATAACCTTTGAATACAAGCTGAGCCCAATGAAACTCCAATTCCATACATCTTCATTGTGTACGAAATACAGAGCGAGGTGGCGGCTCGCGCCTTCATAGAGTCCGTGATGCTGTACGTACCAATATTTAGTACGATTACGAATAGTAAAATGAAGCAATCGAAAACTTCACAGTTAAATATCTTCAGGTGTCGCGGACTTCATTATTTGAATCACCGAATTCATCGGTTTGCGTTCGCTACTCTATTACAAACTCACCCATTCATTGAGATCTTCACCTTCGGGCAACATAACAGCCAAACGAAGGTTTCCACTTCCAAGCGTAGCCGCCGCTTGCTTCATCAACTCATACTGGTGCGTTCCTTCTGGTATATGTTTCTTCGGTTTAAAAGTCTTTGAAGAACGTCCACCGCTGAAAAATTCAAAGGAAACATAGTTTTGTTATGAATACGTTATGAAGCAGCCATCTTAGGCTAACTTAAGGCTCAGTGATCTAGCAATAGCTATCCAAGCAGAAGATTTACTACGACTATATTAGTAGTTTGGCACTAAGCATAATTAGAGTGGCCATATTATGCGACTCAGTAGCATTTTATACGTCATCATTCAACATGTTTCGGTCGTGCGCATATCGACTATTCGCACATCATGCTTATGCTATATATAACATACGAAGGATACACATGAAGTCCTCCAAGGAGCCACACGTACTTACTAGTTTGTTCTACGTGACAAACTTCGACTAAGAGCGACCCTGCTTCTTGAGCCACTCTACTTAGTGGCATTTTTGCCTACCCCTAGAACGATTTGCAAGATTTCGTGATAGTTACCGAGACTGGCTTTGCGTCAAAATGCGGACGAATTTTCTTAACAACCAAGACATTTGATTGACTTTCTTTAAGTACATCTCATTTGCGCACAATTATAACAATTCTTTTAACCCAAAAATAAACTGCGACTCTTGTACAGTTAAAACTGTCTCCGGACTATAGAGTTCTCGAATCGACGGTAAACTTAATGGAGATACTTGTATTAACAGTTAGATAGCAGTCAAGAAATGAAGTGCTAAAGATCCTTTTTTCTTTTTTTTGGGGCTCACCGGGTCATAATTTATAAATTACAATCTGGGACCCTACATCTGTATGTGTAGACCTCTAAAAAGATAGAAACACCGGTCCGACATTTTGTATCATAAGCCCTGTTTACATAAGTGCGTGCAGCCATAATCTCATTCAAGACAGAAATTGTTAAATCGACATGGATTGAAACGAGATTGCTTTCCATGAACTTTACAAACAGCCGAATTACTCACCCATAGTGCGTAGTTTGTCATCGATTGCAACAGATTCAATAACTCTTTGAGATTATATCACTTATCTACTACATGTTAAATGTAACTGCCCATCCAGGGCACCTGCTGAGATGATTGGTGTAAACAGCCCGGACAATACTTTGTCCAAACGAACCGAGCATTTTTACACGCACTGTCTTTTATATATATATATATATATATATTATATATATATTTTATATATATATATATTATAGACAGACAGACCTACTCGGTGTGACACCGCTGTCGGTTGGACTTCTATACAAAAATTTGTGAGCAAGTTCTCTTAAGGACGTGAAAATGATACGACTTCAGGGATTGCAAACGTATGTGAAAAACATTGCAGGTTTATTTATTCGGAGTACACCTACGACGAACTCACTTCCCCTCCCCTTTGTGCCTCACTTCCAAAATTTAGAAATGTGAGAGAAGCCAATGCTTGCGATGCTAATTCTTTCTTTAAGTGAATATTGGCTTTATTATGGTTTGATAATAGAATATTGATAAAGGTGCTTGTTTGCAAAGAATATAACTAGGCTACGCCTTTACAGAGCACTATCTATAGCACTTTCTAACAAACATCACTGTTACTTGATCCTTATTGTTATGGTTCATGAGTAATTTTGCCTTTGAAATGCCAGTAGTCCTGCAATGTTATATGCGGTAATTCCTACTGCACCGTATGTTCAGTTTCTAATGAGTCCTGACATTATTACAATTGGCACGTAGGTAGATCTAGTCTATACAGATGAAGGCTGCCACCCAGAAACATCTAGTTTTATGTATTTTATAAACAGGAATGTTTGGCATGTATCACAATGGAACTTCATTGCAAATAGCAAAATATATACTTCAGATCGGCACAATTTCTGGCGTCATCTTGCAAGTTATGTCACTCAAAAACAGATATGACCCACGACCGGCTGTGACTTCCCGGAATATTTACCGGAATCGTGTTTCCTTTTGGTATTCGTCTATTGGCACGATCGATAGCAATTCAGGTAGACGTTGCAGCTTAAAAAAACGACTGTTAAAATGTCAATACAAAAAATGTTTGATGATTCAAACAGTCGTTTGATCAATGAATAAATCATGAATATCTGAATTGTCAAAAACTAGCCGCGTTAAGATACGCCCACATTCCGACTTTCGTCGAAAAAATCAATGAAAAATTAACTCGCTGGAAAAACATTACATTACAAAACACGTACAACATTATGGAATGCTTTTTCACTACTTTCCTGTGTCAGTTATTTTCCACTAATGAAAATCAAATGTGACTCGCTTAGCCAACGCTCGTATCCGTTCGCCTTGTTTTGTATTCAACCAGACTATATGGTTCTGTGGTAAAATTAAGACCTATGAGTCACTTTGCCATCATGAAAATGCCATGCAAATGAAGGCAAAAAAATATTCCTTTACTTTATTTGTACAACTATACGGCCGTACTCCGCGTAGTATCACTACGTAGAAAAAGTCGAAAGGCAAACACAATGGTAATATATGAACATGTTGATAGTAATCGTATTCACGAGCGAAACCATGCCTCCCCCAGAATTCGCTCACCTATTACTAAAATGTTCAACTGCTTTAATAACAGTACCAATTAAATAATGTGACTAAATTGACAAACTATTGATAAGTAGATAGGCCTTTGGTGGCTTTTTCACTGTTCTACAACCATAGTAAAGACTGCAATGTGTGAAAAATAGAAGGTACATTAGAATTTCGAACAGCCTTAGTTCTAATTTTCTCTGATCATTTCAAGTATCTGCATACTGAAAACGGCTAGGCTGTCAATCATTTTACCCCAAAGAGAAAAACCCTTATTAGTTATGGATGCGTCTTGTAGCTTTGCAAGCGACCAAATCTCAGGATTCATTCACACAATAATGTTCTTATGGCTTAAACAATAACGCCCACTCATTTTCTCTCATCTTTCAGATGATTTCGCATGACATACGTTTTATGAAATTGCAAAATATTTTCTACCCTTTTTCCTAAGAGGAAAAACTTTTCCATTGTTTAGTCCCTAGTCTAAATGAAACATAACTTATTCCTATCGTATCGCAACATCGTTCAAGTTATGAGTGAAATATTAGTTGTTTTAATTTCGGACACAGAACAATTCCATTTGTTTATTCACGTTCGAAAGTTTACAGTTCCAGCAGCTGCTGGTGCCTGCAGTGTGCATTCTGTTTGTCGGTCTCCACTTACAAGATGAAGCTCATGTTGTCTCAGGGGTTATCACCTATGGCCTACGGCACACTCAACCAAAAACAAGAGAAATTCACTACTTAGAATTTGCCTGCACGGCCTGCAAAAAACACCTAGCACAAAGCGAAATTTTCTCGAGTAACAGAAGTCCTTCTTTCTTCGTAGCTGTATTTTTTTATGTTCCGAGCACCCACACTTGTAACCAGACAACTGTTTTGCGCTTATTCGCCAACCTGCCTCGGCCCAAAGTGTAAGGGATTGGAATTTACGCCGTCGGCCACAAGTGCACCCGGAAACTGCTCGCATGGTTTAGGAAATTTTCGTCAAATTTTACCTATTTCCTGTGATTTTCGTTGTTTAGTATATGAACGCATGCTTCAGCCTGAAGGTGATTTCTTTATTTTTATAAAATCAAGCGCCGCATTCTGATATCCTAACGGGAAAAGTGGCTTTAGGCGACGGGCACATCCGGGCGTCTGGTGCCGAGTGGCTGGCGCGTACGGCGTCTCTTTCGGGGACCACTGTAGTTGTGTGTTTGATAGCACGCTGCTAGTTTGAGTGACCACCGTTTTAGCACCTATCGACGCTACCTTTCTGATTTCCTGTAAGTTTTTTATGGACACAGTTGACTTGTTCGAATACCTGTGTACGTTAGTGATTTTTCACGAACTGTGAATATGACTAAAATTTCAGCGCAGTTCCATCATCCATAGTTTTGCCGTCGGCGTAGGCCTATACATGGATATATTTGGCTAAGATGCTGGTACAAAAAATATCATCGCCTGAGCAGCACGATACGTCAGCATATCGGTATTTTTCGTTTCGCTATTGTGAGGTCGAGGGCTGAAGGCGAACCACCCGATAATTTTTTGCTTGGTGCGCCTATCTCTGCAGTAGTGTTATTGATAGCAGTCGTCAACCCAACGTGTTCATATTAAAGAGCTCTGTTGAACGTTTGGTTTTTCGGTTCGGCCAACGCCTCAAGGGACATCGTGGTCGTGCCACCCGCATCGTATAGTGGGGAGGTACACCGCACCTATGTCACTCCTACACGTACCGTTCGCTAATGCCTTATAAGTGACACTTACTGACTTTTTGGCTGCTTTTTGGAGACTGGAGTCTCCAAGTATTTAAGCCTTGTAGACGGCAGTCACCATGATGATTCGCATGGCGGACGACCTGCGGCAAACCGTGTCGGGTGGCGCCTTTCTAAAGCTTGGTCGAGTTTGACGAAATTTTTGACGGGCCTATGTTCCTTATAGACCCTCTTTTTATATGAATATTTTAAATTAGTACTGGGTTTGCAGGTAGTATCACTGCAGACACCTAGGGCCATCAGTTGACCAGCTGCACTTTACGTTAGTTTTCCATTTATAGTTCGGAAAAACACCAACTGTGGCTGTACCGCGTAGATGGTGATTCCTTATAGCCGATCCTGTTGCGGTCGAAGTCGGCAGAAATTAAGTTGGACAGCGCTGGGGGTCATGGGGTGAACGCATTGCATTATTTATGTTTAGCTTTATGGACTTGCTTGTTTAGCGGCCTCCGCCCTTCTGTAAGCCGGTTTTCGGGTTCTGCATATATGATCTGGATGGTCGGAGTTCTGCTGGCCGGATCTCCTGCTAAACAACTGCGAAGCTGTAAGTTGAGGAACGTCTTACTAGCCCAAGCGATATTATCTGTAAGGGTCAAACAAAGTACGAGATTAAATTGCTGCTGGCAATGAAAATTTGCCTGAAAGAAAAGCATTCATATGTGCTTTTGGATGTGGACAAGGCTTAATATTCAATACGGTAGTTCTCTAATAGTTTCATATTTACGGAGTTTTAAGTGTTGGTAATGTTTAATGAACCCTAATGGTAGTCATTGAGGTTGGGTAGGTTATATAAGACCACCAAAAATTATTCAGTGAAGTGAAACTTTATGTAAATGTGGAGAAAGCAGCAAGAGCTACGCACGTTGTTGAGACAATTGACAATGAAACGTAACAGCCTTCATTAACACTGAATTGAAAGATTTCATATAAATAGCTATATTGGCTTTAATAGGTTACCAGTGGTGGGTGGTATAGCATTTTATGCGAATAGTCAATGTTTTAATGATGAACAGTTCTATGGCAAATAATGTATTGCGTAATAGTACCTTTACTGACGGGAGTATCGTCTAACGATTAATCACCAGTTTCTGCGTTTCAGTCTATTTACAGTGACCTCCACATTTACGTATTTTGAGACGGAGATACGGCCGGAAAAATCTGCTTAAAATGTCTGAGACCGGCGAGAATTTGGATACGATTGTGCGTCTTCGGGGTATGCCATGGAGCGCTACTGTTGACGAAGTAATCAACTTTCTTGGCTGCGATGTAAACGTTTCGGGTAGGCGTTGATCCAGATACAATGATAACGAAGTATTTAACAGATATAATAACAGCGTGGACAGGTGATAAAATTATCACTAAATATAACTAAGACAGTGATGATAGCTTAAGCAAATGAAATGGCGATGGTGTAGAAGACATCGAGGCATTATCGCTAAAACATAACATCTAAAACTTAATATGCAGTATTGCAATCTGTCTCACAACACGCAATATATATATACATGGCTGATTATTTTTTGATGGTCGGGCTTGCCTCAAGGATACAACTTAATGGTATAAACGCTACGTCCGGAAAGCTTATGTTTAAATATTAAGAGGGTTTTCCGAAAGTTCTAAATTTCACAACGCCGTTGAGATAACTATGTTTGCGTCATGCGGTAAGAAAAATGGTATTTATCGATTGCTATATTTTTAAGAAATGAAAATACAAAGATAAATGGTCAATTGCGACACATTTAGAAAATCGCGTAGAAGAAAGGCTAAGAAAAGTTATTGGTTCAGTCACGAGGGTTCCAGCAAACGTAATGCGTTTTCGTATAGTGAAATGTTCTGTATTAAGTGGCGATGTTAAGGGGATTGGTGTACTTTGTGATACACCGAGTCACCTGGAATACTCACTCGTCTTAAGAGGTATAGGTGCGTGTTGTAGACATGCTCGTTTATCCAGGTCGTACGTGACATACTAAAGCGTTCGTAAGCAATCTCATACCGAGTGGTCACAACCATCTCGTTCTGGTATCTAAGCAAAAATAATTATAATAAGATGCATTATTAATACTACTATAAATTTGTAATAGACAATATTGGGCTAGCATGATCGGTCCTTTTTTAGCTGCAACCTTAGGTTTTGTCGTTCAGTCAGTATCTTCCTGTATTATTTTAGCGCTTAGATCTCAAACGTTATACTACATATTTTTCTGCTCTAAGAATTAAGTGTACCTTCCCTGAACTCGAAAGAACAGCATAAAGGCTCTGATCTCCTGCACAGTTCTTGTTTCTTCAATCGGGCTATTCATCGGTTATTCTTCTCTGGTAATGTTCAGTTTTGCCTGGCCTATAAAATATACACGGAAGTAAGACCGCTTATAGCCTGCCCTCGTTAATGTCAAACGAAAGTTTGTTTTAAGATGTTGAACTTGTCTTGCCCATTGTTATGATTTCTACGTATTCTCATGCACATCCTAGGTGGGAAGGAGGGTGTTCACTTTACATACACTCGTGATGGTCGGGCGTCCGGTGAAGCTTACGTGGAACTCGTTGCCGAAGAAGATGTTGAGAATGCACTCAAGAAAAGTAACGAAAATATGGGCAGCCGGTAAGGATAAAAGCATACGAAAAGTAGAAACACAAATACACTATAGCAATAAGAAAGACTGCGTTCTAGATGGATTATGAAGAACAGAAAAAGCTCCTTAGTCGATTTTGCTCTGTTTACCCTCAAAAGGTACCCGCAGTTTCACCTTAAATACCTAGAGAGATTATCTTCTAAAGGTGTGTCTGTTCAGTGAAAAATCTCGGGCCCACTTTGTTCGTTTCAACGTTTTATAAGCGCACAGTTGATCTTATTATAAGTGGTGCTTTAATTTGGCAACTTGGTATATCTGGAAGTCTAAATATATCAGCTCAGGAACTGAGGGAACTGCTATAAACTTCAGGTACATTGAGGTGTTTCGCGCGAAGCGTGCCGAAATGGACTGGTGTGTTAAGAAAAATTCGTCGAATGCGCTTGATGAGGGTATAGTGCGCCTCCGCGGCATTCCGTTCGGCTGTTCAAAAGAAGAAATCGCTAATTTCTTCTCTGGTAAGTGCATTTGATTATAACACATTCCCTGGTGTTACTACATAGTCGGTGTTTCATAAAGTAAACACCACTTTTGTTCCCTGCGTAAAGATCGCCACCACTACATTTCCCACTAAATTCCACGAAAAAGACTCTGCTGAGCTTGTTACAACAATCTTCTTGACGTGTATCGTTCCGCAATTGTGCACCTATGAGGAACTGGTTGAGCTGTTTGCGTTATTGTTGGAGTAGCTTTGATTATTGATGGTGCGTAGAGAATGCCAGCTATTTCAAGCGAACCATATCACCTAATGGTAATCGAGATTCTCAGAGGCGATAACCTGTCGAGCGTCCATGCAAATGCGAGCTTCTGCACACCGTAGGATTCGGTGTGGTTTAGGACTTGTTTACTAAACTGAATATCATTACCTGGCGAAACTACCTAGTGGCGTTGTCTGACGCCATTATGGACCTATCAGGTGCAATGTGTCACACTCGGACAAGGAGATTCAATTGACTGTTGGATCATGACTAACATACGATTGAATTTAGCCATACCCCTATCGACATTAAGCATGTTCTGAAACGGAAAAATCAGCTGTTCATTAGTGGAGGCAAATTCAGTAAGGTCTTAGTATTAAGAATTTTGATAAAAGTAACGCGACCTTAGGGCGCTGTGCATGCAAATAATGGATAGCTAAGATTACAACTAGATGGGGCAAACGTGCTGTTATAAGGAAAAAACGGGAAACATTTTGTGGGAGAATAGATTTTAAAAGTTCAAAGCGCAATAGTATTGCCCGTAGATTAATTATAAAATTGTTAAGTAATGTAAAATATCACTAGGTAATTAAACTGAGAGTCCTTCGATTCTTTCCAAGATCCTTCTATGCCATGTTTAAAGAGGAGTTGTCCATGTGCATTACCCTGAATCGAAGTATTCTTTTAACACTTACTTTGTTGGAAATTCGATTAAGTCAAATCCAGCTACTCTTTCAGTTGTATTTTTCAAACTTGAAATTCATCTTTAGCTCGGCTACTGTGGGATGGTTTTTCGTCATGCGCAAGTGGATAATCCGAAAGATATCGAGGGACCTCAGTAAGGGGCATCTCTATCTGGGGATAAGTGCGTAGTGGTTCAAAAGATGCATGCGAACTATTCTTGCGTGTTACTTCGTTCCTTTTACTGAACCTAATTCAACTAGAATTTCCAGGGACTGGTTTAAATACGAACTTTCTACCAGGTAATGGAATCAGCATGGTAAAGCAGCAAACGGGACAAGTATACCGAGACACAACTTTTGGAAATCACCTCTTTGATGAGCCTTTTTATTGGTAGAAGGATCAACTTGTTGTTATCAGACTACGTGCCTGTCATGGGTGTAATGACTACAAACGATGCTCATCTTACTAAGGGATCATGAGGAAATTATTTACTGAATCTTGCATTAAATCTTCGACATTAGTCAAACCAATGTGCGACAGATTTTTCACTTCTGTGTTGTAGAGAATATTAAGTAGATGTTTCAAGTTAAGCGTCCGGTTACCCCTTGACATTCAAACGCATTCTAACGACTGGCGGCACCTAGCACAAAACAAGCCGCGTGTTTACGCCCAGTATTGAACCTAAACGTTCTTATTGCACTGGAAGCTCTCCAGCCTAGGGCTAGTCGAACTGTAAATGACTTCGAGGAAGGGGAATTATTGATATTGGTGGTCTTATGGTGCTATACTCACGTTGAAGTTTCAAATTTAAGATTTTGTACCGTTTCAACTAGAAAATAGGTTCAAGAGACAATAACAAAATACCACGTACAACTCACGAAGTTCATTAAACGCAAAACTATGTAAGGCATTGGGATTTAATAACGTTATCTTGCTGTCGTTTTGGCCTGACATACAAAGACATTTTTAATCATTATAGATTTATCCAAACGATCGTATTCGAATACGTTCGAACTTCAATAGACCGGGACGAAAATTGAGAATTATTTTTAAAGCTTTAGTTGTGTTTGAAACTGCGAAGTTTGAATTTCCCGCCAAATGATGTCGGCTTCTTCTGCTGGTTCTATTGGCGACGAGCTTTATCGACATAAAAAGACAACTGAAAGATTTCTGCTTGTCGATGGTACGCTGATAGCGCGAAAAATCAAACGAGCAAGAGAAGTCTAGCAAGAATTGCTATTCGAGACTCGCTCGAAAATCAACACTATCGAGCTCTGGGGCTCGATTAACTGCAGCCACTGGGCTGAAAAATGGGTCGGCTGGTGGTAACAGACAGGTTGTCTTATTGTGGTTGTTTGTGACTTGTTGGGTTTGCTGTTGTAGGGTTGGAAATAGTGGCGAATGGTATAGTCATTCCGGTGGATTTCAATGGGAGGACAGCGGGCGATGCATACGTTCAGTTCGCAACGAAGGAGGCAGCCGAGAAGGCTCTCGAAAAGCACAAAGAGCGTATCGGGCACAGGTGGGTAGACTAGTTGGCGAGCGTCGAGAAAACAACATATGGAGAAATGCAAGGCAGGGTATCTCGGCCCCACTTCCGGGCAAACAAATGAGACATTATGAGACTAACAGGGTAAAATAATTGATCATACCGCTTCGTAATCGATGGGTGATTTGATGATGTGACACGTGGCGCCAGCTATGGTTGATTTTCTGAGCAAGAAGGTTAGGTTTCAATAGGTGAAACTAGAGAGAGCAACAAAATGGAATCGGTGGCGGAACGTCGAACAACGGGAGCAACAGCTACATCTTTAGCACTATTCGGTAACCAGGGATCTCGCTACAGGGTAAAAAGGCTAGGGTCTCGACCTCGTCGTCATAGATATCGCGACAGGCGACGCGCCGCGCCACCTGTGAGACAGATGGGCGAAACGGGAAACTGCGTGTGGTGTATGTGTGTTTGCATGCTGTACGTGTTTGTGAACGCGTGAAGATCGAATGAAGATCATCGAAGAACGGGAAAAAGAAGTGGGAACAGAGCGACGAGGAACGGTGAGAACCTGGCGTTCCTCTTGCACCGTCTGGTAGAGAGACGTTCTCTAGCGTCAAGTCTACCACGCTCTGACTAGCTGACTGACAGCGGGGTTTGCTCTATACGGTAGCTCATGACACGAAGGATTCTTGGTCGTAGGGTGTGGTGAAGATTGGTTGAAGAAGCCGTAACGCAAGGCGAACGCCAGACAACAATCGACAAGTAGATCGAAGTGTGCGTCCACTAACCAATAATTATCAGGTGTTTTGGGATAGGCCAATCCGAGGTGGCTTGGTGGGTTTGTTGAAGGTCGCACGGGTTGAACGAGAGACAGCGGTTACAGACAGCAACAGAAATGATGGATCTTCTGGCAGACTGGAAGGGGAGAAATTTAATTGGCATCGCCGGGGGAGGCGCGGTGCTTTCGTACTGGTATTGCCACAACAGTCCCGAGCCAGGTACTATGTCCAGGTGTGGGCGTAGTAAACGACTCGCAGCGAAGCGTCACCGGCTGGTACAGCATGCCGGCTCAGGTAGGGCTATTTTAGCGATGTCGTGTGAGCGGAACGGGAGGACGGTCCATGGTAAAAATGTCTAAAAAGCATCTAACACGTTGCCGTTGTTGTTGCTGTCTCGTAAATGTATGACGGTAAAGACTGGCGTAGGTATCAGTAATGAGGCCGTGGATACTTTTCAACGATATTTACGACAATCATTTAAGGAAGTTTCACAAAATTAGCGCTAACTAAAATATCAATGGAATGCGTGACAATTACATACGCATGCTGTTCACAGACGCATTTTTAGAACTACAAAATCGTAAGGATTTGGTGCTTGGTTTTATTTTTTTGGTGAAATTGAGACAACTACCTGTGAGTTTGGAGCACATATTCGGTTTTGAATTTGATTGCTTTCAAAATTTATTTCGTTTTCATATCTGATGTTGGAACTCGAATGGTGATAATTTTTTTGCCTTTGCAAAGTGACCATCATGGTAAAAGAGCAATTCTGTTAGTGGATCAGTTGTGAATATAAAATTATATAAGACCATATATATACTTTTTTTCTCAGATGTGTGTGATGCACGACACGCAGGCTACGCTAGTGCGAAATCTGGTATCATTTATCATAAGTTTTTTGAAAATAACATTGTGTTGCACTAGATAAATTAATGATGCAATGTAAAAATATCGGACTGCTTATATGAGAATAAAGGAAGTTCTATTTAGTTTTCAGATTAATATGCTTTCATAGATAAGAGGATGCACATGTAAATCGCACGTGTATTTTACATGTGCCAGCTTATATTCAGCCTCACTGCAGACGTTCCTTATATTTCGTATGTCAGAATACAGCATAACCGTTAATGTTTCGTTACCTTAATGTCAATTCACTACAGGTATATCGAGATTTTTAAATCCAGTCTGAGTGAGATGGAGAGCTCTTTGAATGCCTCAATGCGACCCTTTACACAAGGTTTCGGCGGGCGTAATTTTGGTGGCCCGGCTCCTCGTGGCGGACGACCAGGTCCCTACGATCGCATGATGGGCAGAGGACCCCCACCGCCGCGACCTCGTGATGATGGCTATGGAGGAGGTAAGCGACGCTTTTTATCAACGCTCGATAGTTCCTACCGCAACTTTCACTTCCAGCATCCTAGCAAAACTTTAACTAGAAGCTTTAATGCTCTTAAAAAAGCACGCGTCGTGATTCATTGAATTCGGCTGTTCCTCAAAGTACCGAAGAGGAAAGAAGGGTTTTTGTCGTGGAAGACAGGCGTCTGGGTTACATTCTAATATTTGAGATAGTTGTTTTTTTATTGAATTGGCACGTATCTGAGAGAATTTATTATTTTTATTAAACAGCTGAAGGAGTATCTCAGTCGCTGAGTACTATTGGCTATTTCTCTATCTCTGTGTGCTTTGTGTCAGCAGGTTACGACGATTACGGATACGGAGGCGGACGCAGTCGGGGAGGGAAGTCCGGCTCGGCGTTTGGTGCTGGCGGCCACACTCATGGTCACGGTCATTTGGTGCACATGCGTGGCATCCCCTACAAAGCAACAGAAGCGGATGTCTACGATTTTTTCTCACCGCTTCGCCCCATCAGCATTCAATTTGTGTATGAGGTTGGAGGTCGACCCTCGGGCGAATGCGATGTCGAGTTCGCTACACATAGAGATGCGACTGACGCTATGGTCAAAAATAATGCGCACATGGGCACACGCTACGTTGAGTTGTTCCTCAAGAGCAGTCCCTCGGTGGGCAATAAGGGACACCATGGAAATGGACAAGGACATCATGGTAAGTCGACTGTTTGACAGGTCCGATTTTAGCTCCAGATGTAGCTAGAAAATGTATTATTAGCTGACACATGAACCTGTCTGCGTAGAGACTGGTTTCGCAACCCCGGCGTAAACGTTAGGTTAAATTTTGCCGGTTGTTCAGTAGTCAGCCGTTAGACGAAATGTTGTTTCTATTAAGGTATTATTCGACGGATTTATTTAGACGTCTTCTGAGTAAGCCATTTAGATGAGCGCACCATCAATTAGGGTCCTCTTTTTGTAGTTACATTGTAGAAAAATACTGAAATGACAACGACACAGAGATATCCCTCCCCTTTCTTTTCTAATTAACAAAATTTAATAAAAATTATATAAGCTTTCCTGCGTAGCTAAAGGGACTCAACGTCCTAATTTAAGAAGCAGGAGTCGGACTTCTCGTTCGCGGAACTTTATCGTCACTATCTAATTCCAAACTTGCAAACGAAACGAGCTTAGAATTGGAATAGAATCAGCCGTTTGAAAATTTAATTTTCCAAAGGGAGAAAGCGCCTTGCATTTATTTGTAGATTAGTGTAACACAGATTGATTAGTTGTCTGTGCCTCGGTAATATTTCTGTTATCTTGCGCGTATAAGTATATGTATGCGCATATCATTTTTATCTTATTTAGTACAGAACAGCTTCGGTTATTATAACCTGTACTCTCTACCTTACGCTCCTTTGCTCGATCGATGTTTCGCTAGTCTGCTCTGTATTTTGTCTCTTTGTTGTTTCTTTGCGGGAGCAGCGTAAATGGGGCAGCGTAGACGAGGGTAACGCGACATTGAGCCGAGGGCACAATAATTTTATCCGGCAAGAGACTAGGGGAATATTTAACCGGGCGACAGGTCTAAACATAGAAAATTAACTATTAGTTTTCTATTGACTCTTCTAACTATAAATTGCGTCTAACATGACGTGGGAATTTATATTGTCTGCTAACGACAATAACAGTGACTACATGACGATGACACAGTTTACAGATTATGTCCAGCTAGTATTATAAATACCTTTATAACCATTGATAAACCTATAATATAATAAGCGTTACAATATCGTTCAATATTATTGTGTATTTACAGTACACAAGTTTTATCTAATGGGTGACACTGATGAAGGATGCTACACTGTTTCGTTTATCCAATGATCTGTCAATAACAGCTTGTAGAAACATTGTCAAGTTTTTTCACTATTTTTTTTTGAAATTCAAAATTCAAAAATAAAACCAAATAAAAAATGCAAAAAAAACTAAATAATAAAAGAATAATAAAAAATACGAAAAATAGAGATGTAATGTTTGGCAGTGATGAAGGAAAACGGCAACAAACCTCTTTCTTTTGTTACTAAAACATCATTCCATCGTTAAATTACAATTGTGTGTATGTTTGTTATATTATTATTATATATTATGAATGAATTTGCGGAATTCCTATTAACTCGCCATGGAAATTTTCCATAACATTTATAAAAAAGGGAGTAGATGAACGTACAGCCATTTTTAAACTCTCTAACTGATTATTGTACTTGTCCTTGTTTATTCGCTATAGGCAGTGGTGATTATTGCTAACCAAATCAAAAAGGAAAAAGTCTGCCAGAACTCTCTGTTGGCCATCTAGTACATATGTAATCGAGCACAAGCTCAATCGAACAATAAATGTTAAGCTAAAAATAAGAAATACAAAGCTAAACCAACGCGAAAAACGAAAGCATATAATTTTTTATTGTTCAGTTAGTCCCAGGATATTACAGCCGAGAACTAGCTTTCACACCATAATGACAGTATTAGATGGGAAAATGTTCACAAAACTTTCGTCTTTCTTTAGAATTCTTTGCTCTAGAATAGATTCGTACAATACCGACTTATCCCATACAATTAAATGTCATTGCTCTTCCCAGTACTAAGAAAAAAGTGCGCTTACCTCTAATATTTGTTGTTCTTCATGAATTACTTCACTATTTCCAGGCGGTTATTATTCTAACGACTATGATGATTACGGTTATGGAGGAACAAACACCGGCTTCCGCAGTGGCGGGGGAGGTCATGGTCACAGTGGGGGTCACGGAAGCCGTAATGGTGGAGGTCCCGGTGGATTTGGCGTAGGGCCGGTCGGGGGCCATTTCGTGCATATGAGGGGACTTCCGTACAAGGCCAGTGATGAAAATGTCTATCAGTTCTTTGAACCCATCCGACCAATCGATGTCCGCTTTATCGTTGATGCTTCGGGCCGACCCTCAGGCGAATGCGATGTTGAGTTCGCATCTCATCGTGATGCCCAGGAGGCGATGAGCCGTAATAATGCGCACATGGGCAATCGATATGTCGAACTATTCCTTAAGAGCGCCCCCTCGGTGAAGGGTGGCTTTGGCAACGGTACACCAAGCCACGGTTGGTTCCCAGAAAGGACATATTGTAAGCGTTTGGTTACGTCCAATTAATAATTAGCTGATTTATATCATTGTGCGTGTATCTATTCGCTATCCATAATATATAATAGATATTCTATGTCAAATAATTTAATTTCAACAAGTCAAATAATTACTGTTACGATCTGTCCTACCTTGCTTGTTTGTCGGAGTACAAAGAACGGTTTTTGTTTTCAACAATAACGAGGTGCAAACTGCTTTCCCTTGCAGTGCCATCATATTCGACAAACGACTATTGATCACTCAGTGACGAGTCAACGTAATACAGCGTAAACGCTTGTGAAACACAATATATTATTAGGGCGGGCGGTAAGGAGATGTTTGATGATTTTGTCGAAAATGTGAAAAACTGCAACCGAAAATAGAGTAATAACCTGAAAAGTCATTACTAATATTAGGCAGGCAAAGAAAGCAAACTTAATTAAGTTTGACATTCATCATATAATAATGAAAACAACAGAAGTATCATATAAACATTATAATGCACGACGGACAATGACAGTCGAAAAAATAGCAAAGAAAAAGGTCAAATGCACACCACACACACACACACACAAACACACACACACACACACACGCACACACACACACGCACACACACACACACACACACACACACACACACGCACACACACACACACACCCACACACACACACACACACACACACGC
>NW_019213076.1:0-96371 GCF_002532875.2 Varroa jacobsoni | reverse complement strand
AAACAAGACACCCACACTGTTTCTATTGAGATTGCTGTACCTACTGGTAGACGCTTCGACGCATGATGTCTAGGCGACAATTTGTGCCTTGGAACAAGCACAAAATATCACACGCACACACACACACACACCACACGCACACACACACACGCACCACACGCACACACACGCACCACACGCACACACACGCACACACACACACAGGAACATAATGAGCGAGAGAAAAAAAGATCAATTTTGAAACGCGTCCTAAGATGGGCAAGCAAGCCACTCATCATATACAGATTAATATGAAGATAAACAATACCATTAACAACCAGAACATATTATTACTATTAATATTGCTATGAATTAATTACTATTATATAATGAATACAAAAAGTAACGTATATATATATATATATATAATATGCGTATATTCCTATACGAACACACATGGGAAAATAAGCCATGTTTTGGAGGAAGGAATGGGGTAAATCAAGCATGCAGTTATTGTAAACGCAAGCATACAAGACCATAGTATAAGTGTCCTCCACGGGTCATATCGCGCGCTTAGGCAGGCGCAAACGCAACAACTAAACAAATATAGTAAAAGCAGAAAAAAATAAGACGATCACGATAAAGAGTATCATACTCTTTGACGCGATAATAACAACAATAACAACGACAAAAACGTCACGAGCCATTATGGCATTCATTCACTTACTTCACTCACAGAACAAAAGTAGAAAGGTGCAGCTGCGACAGTAACATTTACACACAAGCAAAGAATAGGAAAGAGAGTAATGAAAACTTTAACAGGTCCCACAAAACAAGCGCCACGCTCGTCATCTATATTGTATATCCATCTCTTCATATAATAACAATAAAGAATTGTGCTGTACATCAGTTCCTATCAAATTCCGCGTACTGCTTTCATGTATTGCTTAACTTCAGCATTGTCACTGTTGCGCTGCAAACGGATTAATAAAAAAAAGTGACCTAAAAGCGTGCACAAAGCTTTGGTCCTCTCCTCAGTGGTGGTAAACAGGCGAGGGCTAGCAGAATGTCGAGCGATAAACACAACAGCATGTGGCTCAAGAAGATATCTACTTGTTTATTTCGATAATAAAATGTTATCAAGATCGCTGTGTTGTTTTAATCTGGTAATAACAAAGAGTTCCAAAAAACGTTATATATCTGATTAGTATGAAAGGCATGTCTATCTTGTAATATGCATGCAAATGTTCAAAACAACAGCTCAGCAGAGTTTGAGCTAAAAGTTTCAGAAAATCTGCCAAATAAAGTATCACGAATTTGAAGCTGTCATAAACAATATTATAGTCTGATTATATGATATCATTATGTATCATTAGTACAGTTATTTGCCTGTTTGATATTGGAAGATCGAAGTAGACGATCAGCAGGTTATACCGGCGGATTACGCCCTAGTGCGCCCTGATCTGGTCTGAACTGTGATTACGTAATTGCTAATCTCAGGAATTAGAGAGTGGCGTGAGATGGTCGATAAGGATCGCATTCAATCTGAGCATGTTACAAAATTTACCAGAAGTTTGCCATGACAGGGCAACTCTGAAGCTGCCGATTTATTTATTGTTTGATCTTGTAAAATTATTGTTTGCGTGTTTTCTATTAGGGTGGGTTGAAACCTCAAACCCATATAAAGGACGCGCTAAATGCCTCCGAAATGAAGAATAACTTTTTGTTTTTGAACTATCAGCATCACAGTTCTTCTGATTCTTCCATTTTGCAAACTAATGCGGGCTTCGATGTTTGAAAAAAGTTCGATTTAAATTTTGATTACATAACAACTGAGCCCGGTCACTTTCGTGTGTGGTTATTCGCCTGAGCGCTCTTTCGAGTTACATGTGGTCAGCTCTGTTACATTGACGCGCCTATCGTGTGTCGCGTAAAACGGTGAGCTGTACCGAAGTTTTTGAGATGAAGCTTGAAATGAAACCATCGCTGCACGCTCAAAGACACGATGTCTGCCTTATGCTGTACCTTACTGCACGATTCTTATGCGAAGAAAAAAACTGCTTTTGACACCGGCCCAACGTTGGCCGTCATTATGTCAAACCAGATGAATTAGTTTCACATAGCTGTAAAGTTTATGCAGCATTTTTTTTAAAACTTTTCTAATTATCGCAAGTGATGCCGCTCTTTAACTGAACGACCATCAAAAATGTTTCTGCACTGTATTCGCCTGCGAACGGCTTCTTCCCAGTCTCAGCATACGCTATAACACTGTCATAACCAAAGGTCTGAACCGAACCCCAGTAATTTTTCAGTGCATTCCCATATGACACTTGTGAATACGGCCTATAAGTAAGCAAATCAGTATCTACCACTAATTAGATGAGATAATTTATAGGTTGATATAAAATCAGTAAACCATTAAGTAAAAAGAGGCACAGGTTGATGAAGGATGAGAGCCTGTTTTTTACAGTTTATTTAACGGTTTACTTTTATCAGACCACATCGTCAGGCATCATCGGCCTCTACATGTCACAGTTAAGATTCTATACGTCGGCAAAGTTATAACAGTAGTAGTAATAATGGTTAACATTTAGGGTCGTGCATGGCGTAGCGCCTAGGCTGGCGGTACAGCATTGCACAAGACATGACCTCCCGCTCGGATAAACTCGGATTTTTGAGCTGATTAGAACGAGCTACACCAAAAGACGTGTGCTACTACTATACGACTATCTGTGTTGTTGTTTGTTTCGGGGCATGTGACCGTATAATGCTGCTAGATACTTATGAAATCGCTACCGGCAGTTGCCATTACACATTTATATGTATTATTAAATATATAATAACTATTTGGAAAATTTCATATCGTATAACATTAGTAAAAAGTAAGTCAAAAAAGTGACAAAAATGCGTTGTTTTTTTTAAAAAGCCACTCTGGTAACACTGTATTAATGTAAGAAAATACATCCTTAAGTTTATACTTTTTAAAATTTTTAGAAAATTAATAGAAAAATATCCGTTATGTCAACTGTTGGTAGTCATAACGAGCAAAATTACATCTTATCGAAAATAAAAAGACATGAAATATTTTTATCAATTTATTAAAATATAGCCCAGAGGTGTTTGCCCGCCACAAAACCTTGTCGGTTGAATTTTAGAGCGAATAGTTTATCAGCAACCGCCGTCATTTAATTTTTGCAGCTGAGTAAAGGTAATGTTTATCTACTTATCGGCGCATTGTCAAAAAAAACTCAATCAGTCGTTGTCACCAATATTGCCGTCTTTTTATCAATTTTTATTTATGGTGGCTGCGCGCCGGAAGCAGATAATTGAAACCATTTTTTCCACTCAACAAAAGTCTCGTTCTCGTCTCATTCACATCGCTATTTAGTCTTGCTTATCAATATCCTTTCACCCAGAGAAAACCGCAAAAATCCTTATCCAGCGAATCAGCCATCCGCTATCCCACAACTACACCGTCCTTTGATATTCGTTCGTTCTGAACCTTGGATAATTCGGTCATGACAAAAATCTAGTGAGTTACGTCCGGCCAGATTGATTCTGCGCTATGTCATGCCTTGTTTTTCTTAATTTTTTTCCATTATGATATATTTAACCTGCCTTAACACATGTATTGTACTAATATTATATATATATATATATATATACTAGTATTTACTCGAGTATCGAGTCCTCTATATGTAGCCTCCTTCAAGTTCGATATCTTTTGATGTTGATGGGTTACTACCGCACTTGATTGAGTTTGTTAATATCGCCCCGCCGTTGCAGTTTTCCTACTTTCTTTCAAGCGGGGGACGCATCCAGCTGATCTTGCATGCCCTAGTCCTAGTATCGCATTTTAGCGCATCAATAAAAAAAAAGACGAGGTGTTTACTTCAAAACGTTTGTCCAGCCGAGTCCCTAATTTCTGACATCTTACGAGACCCCTGACTCACATCTTTTAAGAGGAGACACACAGTATTCTTAACGAACAACAGTTTTCCTCTGTTATACGCCGCTAGTGGTATGACATCATGTTCCCATTATTTACGGTTATCTATCATGTGTATGTATATATCTACATAAAATGTTTTTGAATGAATTTAGTGAATCCATCTCATTGTATATATGTGTGTGTGTGTGTGTGTGTGTGTGTGTGTGTGAATGAAGAAGGTTTTATCTACATAAAACTGTAATAGTTGTGTCAACGTCAATACGTTGGTCGGGGTAAAACGTTTTCCAGCGAAAATAGTAATTACAGTACGTGATAATCGATTCTGCAAGTGCCGCCGCATTTTTATAGAGACGCTTAAATAAGCCTCTTTATTTTATTGTTATTAGAAAGGTTAAAGGTAAAGTTGCGGTAGCGACTAGTGCCGTTTCGATATCCAGCGGATGAGGAACTCGCCAAACACAGCCTTTTGCAGTTTATCGTGGTATCCAATACATGGATAATTCATGTAGATATAAACTAACGTATCAATATTTGTGTATACATTTTTTTTCGATAACCTATTTTTTTGCAACTATCTGCTTTTGACAATGTTCGATTGTTATTAATATTAGAAGGATTTCCAGGTCGTAAGAGGATGCGCAATTTTGAAAACTTTTGCGGGTGCTTCAGTTACGTTCTCCTGCGGTTTCCTAATCGTCTTCACTGTAATAACATCGATTCACTCTTCACAATTTCTGCAGGGGGTAAACGGCGGGGCAAATGTAGAACTCTTAGATGCGAGTTCGGCTTTAATATGAATAATTAAGCACACGAATCGATAGACCAAAGCCTAACTCGTCGATACTACAAAGGCATTTGTCAAGATCTACATTTGTCAAGTTTAATTGTATAAGGATGATGTTATCGCCATAACTATTTGTGTGGCGTTTTTCGAAGTTAGCCTTCTCAGCGTATAAACGCAACGTAGTATAACAGTGTATGGCCATTAGTTTGTGTCTTAAGTTCGTGTAGTTCCCATTTCATTATCGTCAGTTTTCTCTGCCACATCTCGTTCCGCGCTTCCGTTTTGACGAATCTGCAATCTATTTCAGTCAATTCAATCGAAAACTAACAACGGCGATAGAGCACAAGTCGCTGACAAAAAAACTGAAGTTGATTTTTTGCCTACCGTGATGGTTCGTTATTTCATCTAGTGCTTAAGCCCAACTGTCCTTTGCTTAAGGTCAGTCGTTGTATTCAAATATCACCAATTATGATAGCAAATAGAACAGATAATTGGCTTCGTCTATGTGACAACTATAGAAGCAGCTACCCAATGATTCGCGCGGCAAACAACCTTTCATCCATAACTATAGTGCCGGTCGGCCGTTTTTTTTTCGGTGTTACCCCCATATTGTGAGATTACTATTATTATTATTATTATATCATTGTAGTACAAATTAGGGGCATTATTACATATAATTATCCGTATCAAACAATTACATTCGGGGTACACCATACTGTGACTATGTTTAAATCGTCTTCTTAGCTTTTTCTCGAACCAAAATAATGTGCTCAGGGAATTAACATAAACTTAGCATATTTATATAAACAATTCCCAAAACCTCTCCGTTTCCCAAGATCGACACTACGTATTGATGAGTTCGTAAAATAGCCATGCGCAGATTACAAGAGTGATCTAGCAACGAAAAACAGAGCAATTAATTAGATCCAGAACCGGCTGACGCCCGACATCAACAAGAACACCTCAGGTAAGAAAAGCTAAACGATCCTCTTACTTAAATAATGAACTTGTCTTCATTTGTAATTTAAGTTGGATATTTGGCGATATTATGACGGGACTGTAAGCATTCAGTTTCAAGTCAAAATCAATTCTGTCAGCTACCGAACGTCCGCTCGCATATCGCCTGCTTCAAACAAGTACATACTCTGCTGAGGCCCATATGTAAACCAGATGGGCGCTCGCACCGAATGCGCGCAGTTCAAAAACTCGCCTTTTCAAGCCGAAGGTTAAGAACAGGCTTAATGTTTATTGGCACCGAAGAACCGTGCCATACGGAACGCCTCTGTTAGACGACCGCGGGATCGACGATTATCTCTATGAACTTCTTTCACCTATCCTAATAGTCTTAATATCTAATCCTACACTAACTCACCGTTAAATAGATTCAACAAGGATAACGGGGCTCAAGAACCAACACCACTTATAAATAAGCAGATATTTATCCCTTCCGCGCAGGGAGCTTGTTAAAAGGAAGTTTTTTCTCCCTCCGAAGTTCACATATCTCCATTTCCTTACATTTGCCCGCGTACATACGACTTCCTTCTTTTATATCCTAACCACATCGGCTGTTAAATGGGCCACAGTAATACACGAATCACATAGAGATTAATACTAATCATAATGCTTCCAACGTCAGATCGGATAGTGATGTCACTGTGTTGTTTGCAACTTTCAGTATGGTGGGTACCTGGTAATATATTTATGCATAAACGCCTATCATGCTGATCGTGTTTGTTGTTAAAAATAGTAGCAAAGGTAGCCAGGCGAAAACACATACAGACCAACTGCTAATTTTCTAGCGATAATCTCCTTCAGAATATTGCGTGTGCTGTTGTTACTGCCATCCAAAATACAAACGTCTGCGTACCCCTCAGTTTGTCGTCTCTCTACTCTGTACCATTTTTAACAATGCATCGTACATGTTTTTTGGACAGCTTTTGCTAGTCGGTTAAACCCCCATTCCCTATGTTCAAATATTTAATCTGGGCCCGGGTATAGTCCAGGCATCATTAAAGGGTGCTATTTCTAGCTCCCTAATCTCACGACTGTCGTCACTTGTTTGCCGCTTCGCCATGAAGCAAATCTACGGTCATTAATTGTCTAAATTATATATAAAACACGCATACACACACGGCGGCGGAGCTACTAGCAAATTTATATATATGTATATATATAAAATGGGCAAGAAAAAGAGCTTGTTGACCTCTTTGCTGCCATCCCTAGAAAAGATGATAGAGAGGCTTGAATAGACATCTTTATATCCTACCATTTAGCAGCGAAGTAGCTACTCGTGTTTGTATAACCTGCTCTGGTTATCACTGTAGCAGGTATATAAGGTAGATAAGGTATATAGGCGAACCACATAGCACTGTACATGGCTGTTTCTTTTGACAACCAGTTGACAGATAGTTAGGACGATCCGCATACAATGGTGAGTTCTTCGTCGTGCAGATCACTCAGTCAGTCAGTCAGTCAGTCGCAGCAGAAATGCGGACGAAGCCATTAGTACAAAACGAGCCGTGTTAGAATTAGTGTGATTCTTTTGTCATTTACCCTACCGCCGTATGTATCGACTTCTTTTAATGCAGTAATAAATTACAGCATATTTTGATCAAATCGAGAAATCTAGCTTGTTCGTACTGATGCCGCTCTCGCCTTAGTCGTTCGTGTTTGTGCCTCCCTGTCGTTGTTTTTGTGAACGGCCATCACTACAGTCGTGAAGTTATCATTTGTCCAACAGTATTATTTTAATTGCTATTAGTTATTATCGTGGTGATATAATAATAGTAAAACGTCGCAACAATAAAAACTAGTACGGTAACTGGTCGATAGTAGTGGCCTTATTTAGGCTTATTTATCTTGCTGACAACAACGATGTGCCACAGCTGGTGAATTCATGTATACAGTCATTCAAGATGCGGTAATGGCAGGCGTGTTTCTTCCCTACCGTAGTGCTCTCTTGGAGTGAGGCCTTTAGAGATTTAGAGTTCGATTTGCGGTTAGTTTAATGCAGTTAACTGATTAGAAAAAAAATGGGATGCGACCCAACAAATTCTGCTGAGTGTGGTCTACCACACTCCCTCGATAAAACACATAGTGCATACAGTAGAGGATCAAAACATTAATTATGATTTATCATACTGCAGATTGGTTAGCACCAATCGCCCATGAACGTGAAATTGTCGAACTGTCGCTGATCTTTTTGAGTAAGCGCATTACGATTTTCCTTGGGCGGGGTAAGAATTGGTTTCTCTGATGTGAATTCCGTATCAAAGTTGGACACATCTTCCATGTTGCGTACCTGCAATACAATCATGTGACGATAACGCGGAGCACAGAAAATTAAAGCATCGTTAAAAACGATTGTGTAAATGGTAGGTTATCTTATTGTGGCCTACACTGCATCTGGATCACTTAAAAGAGATAGGAGTGTTTTAATGTTCAAGATCTAAATGTGTCTTATTTCTAACTGGGTTCATACGTTTATACCGTACGCCTCTCCAAATCTAAATAAATGAAATAAAACAATTAACACTTGTGGTCATGTTTGTTCTTTTGCCGCGTCCAATGCAACGTTGTTACATACCGTTGGCACAAAAGGCGGCTTCGTGCGTTTGGCCAGCAAGTCTTCCCAATTTATATTTCTAAAGAACGCCTGCTTTTTAACGTCTGATGCGTCCTTTTCCGTTGCGCCCAACCGGCGTTCAGGGTTCTTGCGTAATAGGCGCCGCATAATGGCGATGGCTTCGATTGAAAGGAAGCGCGGGTATCTGACCTCATCATGGACGATGGAGTCGAACACCTCCTCTTCGTCATCACCTGGAAACGGTGATTCACCGACTAACATCTCGAAAATAAGCACACCTAAACCCCACCAATCGACCGCTCGTGTGTATGCCGACTCGGTAAGCACTTCCGGAGCGAGAAATTCCGGAGTCCCACAGAATGTGCCGGTCTTGTCGCCGAAACCCATGCCCTCTTTGCAGAGACCAAAATCGGCTATCTTTACATAGCCATCCTTATCCAGCAGGAGATTGTCCAGCTTGAGGTCCCGATAGATTATTTTGTTGTCGTGCAGATATTCGAGGCCGAGTACGACGCACGCCGCGTAGAAGACTGCACGCGGCTCATTGAATATATCCGTGTGGATATGCATCATCAGGTCGCCTCCACAAGCGTATTCCATCACAAAACAAACGTGCTCAGGTGTTTGGAAACACGCGTGTAAATTGATCAAAAACGGATGTTTTGTTGCATTAGCCACCTATAAAGTCAATCGAAAGAGGTACGGAAAACACAAGGTCAGAAAAAAGATTCGATGATCAGGAAAGGTTGCCCATGAAAATTCACACTTAAAACATGTGGGGCGCTGAAAAAGGCACAATGATTACAAAACATGTGATGTTTAAAATACAAGGCCATGTTAGACCATGATAGTTGATTTAAGCGGCGGAAGGGGGGGGGGTCGCGTTGTTACCTCCAGTACTATGTTAATTCGACTCACCAGCGCCACCTTTTCGGTCAATCATGTACGTGTTGTTCTGCCTTTGAAAAATGAAAAAAGCGTGACAAAATTGTTCTCACAAACCTCAACCGCTGCCGCCATTTCCACGATGCCAACTGAGCAAGTTGACAAAGTAACTGAATTTTCTACTAAGCGTTCCTATCAAGACGGCAACTCTACTACGATGATATAGTCACGGAAGATAACGTGATCTCCGTGTAAAACATTTTCATTGTCTAAAAATGTACTGTGCACGTTAAATTTGCAGGTATTATGCTGACTCTTAATCACATGTGTGGCAAGACACCTACCTGAAATATCCTTTTCTCGGCTAAAAGCGATTCGAGTTCGTCCCTGGCGAGGATATCGGCCTTCTTAAGGGCCTTGATTGCGAAGTATTCGCTCGATGATTGATGCCTCGATAGAATAACCTTGCCAAAGTGTCCACGTCCTAACACTATATGAAAGAATGACGGCAGTGTTTAGTAAGTACTCCGATAATTAGCTCACTTTTATAAAAGGACGAAAATTTTCAAGAAATCCACGGTCTAATCAGCCGCCATAATAGTGAAGACCTCTTCGGCCTCTATGTCCAGAATATTTTTAATTAAAAAAGCAAATTTTTTTAATTAGAAACAGATAATAGCGTCTTCAAGGGGGTTAAATAGCGTTGCTTACTATTTATATAGCTTATATAATGCCTAATTTTTCCCACGATTTCACCTTTAAAAGCAGGAATTCTAATAAGAACTTGCCTTTGAGCATTTGGAAATCTTTAAGCTGTAAGAGTTGAACAGCGGAGGTAGGGACCGGAGGTGGAGCTGCCGTTGGAAGCACAGGTGGAGTGACGGGAGCCGAGCCACTTGAGACAATGCCAATTACCGGTTGTCCGGGTTCTAGCGATGTGTTGCTTAGTGAGCGAATAGAAAGCTTTTCCCCGCTGTCGGTGCTTCCACTCTTTTCTCTTGGCCCCACATGGATGTTGTTGTTATTATGATGGATATTGTCATCAGTACAAAGTGACTCCACGGAACCGGCCAGATCAACGATGGGCTGGGGTGATGGCTCGTGTGACGATCCCCCGCTCGACGAAGGTGTCGAAACGCTCTCCTGATGTGGCGCACAATATATGTATATATAGATGTAAGTATTTATATGTCCAACATTTATATATTTATTCTAATAATAATTTAGTAATCTGACGATGGTAGGTAAATCTGATATTGTGAGACAAACATAACACAAGGCCATATGTCAATGGAAGTAAATTTCTGCCATTTACGTTAAAATTTTTCGTCTCAAGCGGCTGCTAGCCAACGAAACAACGAAAAAAAGAAACTTTGCCAGTTTCTAGAAATATAATTAAGACAAACGACATTCGCACCTATTGCATTTGGGCGATTATACTTGTATCTTGGCAAAAAGCAAAAAATCACTTTATTAACCTAAGAGGATTCCCATTCGAATAAAGGAAAACGATTACCTGTGACGCTGAGTTGGGAAGGGCGGACTGTACAGCGCCGAGGATTCCGGCAGCTCCGCGCCCTCGGGTTGGTCCTAGCGAGGCGCCATTCATCGACTGATTGTTTTGCTGTGACTTTTTGCGCCAGCGAATCCAGGTAACGATATCGATATTCAATTGATTTGGACGCGGTGTTGCTGAAAGGACACGAATAGAAGTGAGGCTTATTTTTTCGATAGAGCTAGCACTTATTATAGAGCAGGCCACAATTAACGAGCACATGCACATATTTAGCCCGTAACAAACGTACCAAATGATGCGATGAACAGCATTTCGGTGATTGTTTCTGTCAACATTACCATTACTCAAGCACTCTTCCTACATGACACCAGCCTATTTGCCTTTTCTATCACTTCAATGTCGCAAACAGCAAGGTAACATAACATTTTGTTCGAATCACAATCAACTAACGTTGACAAAATCGTCCATTTATGCCTGTTCAATGACCGTTCTGAAACATGTGAGAGTGCCGTACAAACTGTCTCCTTACTCTGCAAACCCGATTATTCATTGTCAGACTGACTAATACGCGCTCCGAGTCTTCTTAGAACAAATACTTGGATCCCCTTCCCCATTTCTGGTAGAAAGGAAACTGCTCTTTCAAGAGTTGTTCAGCCCTTACCCACTTGGCGCACAGGCCGTTCAGATTCGGGGGCAACCTTCGGCCGAGAGCAATATAGCTGACGATGACTCACACTGGTCTTCAGGAATACCCTACGGAACTGAGTGTTATGTGGAAAACAAAGGTCCTGCCACTATAGATACGTCACCGACTACTAGTAGAACTACTACTGCTATAAGAACTCTGCTCCTATGGTTTACTACCAAAATCCTTACAGCCCGACCTTCTCCTCAAAGGAGCACTCGCTTTTTGAATTCTTACACGCAGATGGCTATGGAAAAACGCCGAGAATCATAGGAAAATTCCGATCTACACACGACTACTAGGTTTCGTCTCACCATTTCCTAGGCGCACACCTGTTCTACTAAATTAAGCAAGTACTAATCTATCCCTCGTTAGCGTGGCTAATCCGACTAAGTACGTCCTAGTTGGGTTGGTCAAGCCTTTGTTAGGCACCTATGAAACATCTTACAGTTATGTGACATGAATTTGGAGCTATCTTTATAGTCAGTACCATTTTCGAAACTACATCTTAGCATTGAAAATCACTCCTAGCTAAATGCTATACCTTGCACATAATAACCACATATTCACATATGTAAATGTCGTTTCGCGTCGCGGGTTCTGTTCTAAGAAACCACAACCACTGCCTCTGTTGTTGAATGCATGTCAGGGTACGAACTTATCCCGTGGCTTGATAGAAACGGAGCCCGTTTAACTTAGCTTTGAATTAGATACACCTATCTGCGGAAAAATACTCGCGATTTCCATAGAGAATACAAAAAGCATAAAATGAATAATCAAAATACAGCTTTTTTTTTCTCAGGATTTGGTAAAGTAAGATGGCGGACTATTCGGAAACTGAAAAAACCTCCTGCAGCACCAAGTTTCCCTGCGCTTTCCTATAGCCACGTACAGTTTACGCGAGAATCACAATAAATATTTCCTGAAGTTATACTACTATACATTTGAACGGGACCAAGTAACATGAACAGTTCTATACAACCCAATGAGAAGTGGGTATACCTGGGTTAGTAAAATCGTTTACGACCAAGACCAGGTAAGTTCGTATGTGGTTTCAGTAGTGACTAAATGCTGACGTTAAAGGTACAATGGCGGTTGAAGCTGTTATGATGTGACAATGATTAATGTCTGGGGACGAATGTGCATTAATGGAACAAGAATAACGCACACGAAAACGGTAGCCAATAGGAATCAATGAACGCAGCGGTATGTCGATTAATAGACTGTACACGTAACAAAAATATCCGTATGATAGATTACGATCACGGTTGTAGGGCATTTTACGAAATGGCTAGAGGCAACTGCAAGCCCCACTTGATTACATCAACTCAGCTTCTATTGATTATAGGGTTCCTGTTAAACGTTCGTCTGCTTCTACTCTTATATCCTTTAGATTAAGCTGGAATATTATCTTGTGGCGCTGGCTAACATGATCCTCAGATATGAACTTGGGAACGCGAGGTATATTCACCCCTTTCACTTCTGCGCAGCCTTCACGTTTAGTAAGAGCGCGAACAAACCTGACAGAGGTGATATCGGTAATAGGTCAGGACGAGATAGTTGTTACAACTTTTGCGATGACTAACATTTACTATATACGCACTATAACACCAAATATGCTAGATGTTGACACGCAAAGTAAAGGTTGTTAACTAACTCGTCTATGGGACATCTTGGAGTCAAATCTGATTTCTATCAACATGACGACATGAACAGCCTTTCAGATATCCTCTTAATCACAAACATAACAGAATTTTAATCTGAGATAACCGAGTTCGTTTGTACTCGTAGTAGTTTGCGCACCATGTTACCCTTTTCGCATCGGCAATATTTGTAAATAATCTACATCTACTGTATTGTACACTCACATGGGCAATTTAAAATATCTACCAGAGGAGGCGGGGTGGGATAGGCGTTAGTTGACAATGCTTAGTACTAAGGAGATCGATGCCAAAACAGGGGTTCGGTGGGGTTAAAAATTGTGCATTTTGAGTTGTTGCTACCTGAAAAAAATTTTAACTTATTCGGATCTTGACTGTCAGTAACTGACAGGGATACAAAAGGCCATTAAAAAGTCGCCCAGAATTAGAGCAGAGAAAAAAGCGTTCTCTTCCACCACGACAACTCCGGACTACGTACAGTTAAAACTAACCAGTAATCATTCAGAAAGCTTAGAAAAGGATTTCAATGTATTAACCATGTAGCCCGGATTTTGCCGCATCAGAGTACCATCTGTATGAGTTCCTGCACAGCATCCTTAGTGGTATTCATTTAGCTTCAATGGAAGAACGCAAAAATCACTTGCGATCATTTTCGTCTAGAAACCACAGAAATTCTACAGCGACTGGATTATTGTGTAACCAAAAAATAGCAGAAGTTCATTGAATGGAGTTAAATTCTTCTCAAAATATTGAAAATGTTTGCCTTAATTTCGGCTTGAAGATCGTTAGTACTTTTTCGACCACCCAATAGATATATATATGTCTGAGCTGGAACAAAAGTCAGTTCGAAAGTGTTCACCGTAAAAACTCTCGTTTTCTACATCTTGCAGCTTTAATAACCGTAGGATGGAAATTTGAATTTCACCTCAGTTTGTCTCCAAAGACTTGACAGTCAAGTTGCTTTTTTAAACCGTCAGAAACTTTTACCCAACCCTGATTATAAACAAAATACATTTTATTTTACTATAAATTAGAAATTCAATTATCAGACTATGAAATACTAGCAAAGACCTCCGATCATTGTTATACATAGTGTTTACCTTCAATAGAGATACGATTTTCTATAGTGTCCTTCTACAGATGCCATTTTGCCATAATAGCAACAATGAGCACCTTACTCATAGGCGTACCTTTGTCGCGGAATAAATGTTTCTGCCTTTTAAGCTTGGCTTGTCGCGAGATCATAGGATTAATGAAGCGGATCTCGGCAAAGATAACGCCCTGAGGTTCCAGCTCAATCGCCATTCCGTGTCGGTCCTCGCCGACGAATTCTTCCAAACGAACGAATTTTAGACCACACATTCCTCGCCAGTCTTTCCATAGAACTTGTAGCTCGAGCTCTCGTGATTTCTCGAGCTCAATTTGGAAGCGCTGATCCCACGCCTAAATAGAAGAGAGCCAAATAACATAAAACAGTTCCGGGTAGATAAAACCCACAGAAATACGCAGAAAACAAAAATTCCCAATTATCATTATCCGTATTATGTTCATATACATTGTGTAAAATCAGATATAGTAAACCCAAATAGTAAAAAAAGCAAATTATATTCTCATCCATCTATATATATATATATACATATGTATATATATATATATATATATATAGAATGGGGCATTAAATCTCTGGACAGTTTGAAAATCTTTATTTTACACCTGTTCAAGCAACAGGGGAGCTAAATATGATGAAATGAGAGTTTAGTAGAAAAAACATATAAAGAAAATGGAAGATACAAACTGTCACGTAACTTTTGCCCCCCACCCCTGTATGCAATAACCTAGCTCGACCACGGTCCTGTAAACGTAATAGGGGACTCGGTGTAGGAGACAAAAACGACTAACGACTAACCTGTCTGTGACGTAATCAGAAAATGCATTTGTCCGTATGCTTAAGGCTCACCTGCTGAGAACAAGGTTTGGCGGCGGTTTGACCAACAACGATATTGTCGAGTTTGAGTATTGCGTAAATCTCATTGGAGAGGTCACCCTTGATTTCGTATGATCGCGATGAACGGGGCAGTCGCGAGGATGGATGCGGCTGAACCGGTGGTAACCGTCCTGCCAAATTGACAGAGAAAAAAAGGTTAAGCAATTGGCATCTTCTCGCGCATCCACATTTCTAAATGATTCTTAAGCGTGCGAGTCCTTCAATCACGGAATCTATGTTGTATATCGAATATTGGCTGTGTTTCCGAAGAAATCGAAGACTCGGTTTCAGCTCAGCTCTTAGAATCGAATTATTGAGGCAAACTAAATACTGCCGTGATTTGATGCTGGTGAATTTGATTCTTCTCCGATCACCGACAGCCGTAGTCGGCATCCGATCCGTACGTTGCGCGCACATAGTACAGCTGGGCTGGCTAACAGTAGCTACAGACAGGCTGTTACCCGTTCAGAAATTCTTGTTAGTTTTATTTCACTACTGGGTTAATCACCGGCAGGTCACTAGCTTTCATTGCTCTTGTAGGCACAGCAGGAGCAATGACCGGGGCAGCTTGCTCCTTTGTTAAAATCCCACACATTTATAATGTATGACATGTTGCCCTACTAGTTACCCATCAAATTTTCTGGCCGGTAAGGAAAGAGGCAAAAAATTCCGCACGGCGTCATCCGGCAGCTGCACCTGCCATCGTCGTGCGTTAACCAGCGCAGAGTAGATAAGCCTTCTTGTTCTCACTTTGCCAACAATATAGCGACAACCAGCTTCTAATCAAGTGATCTGGGGTCGAAAGCGAGCATAAAATCGTTCAGTGCTAGGATGGGCTAGTCGTCCGACGCACTGCTTGATGTATGAACAAAAAATTTGTTTAGTAATAGCAGTTATTCAGAAAGCCGACGGGATATCGGATACCGAATGCAGCGAACGACTAGCGGGCCCATGTGTCAGTCTGCTGTGCATGATCCGGCAAAAGGACACACTATACACATTTACCAGATCGATATAAGGATATACCCGTAGTAGAATGACTTCTTCTGTCTTGAGACGAAGAGATTGTGATAGGGTAGCTGAAAGAACCGATAATATGAGCGTCTATAAAATGTTCTATAAAATGAAAACCCCATCAAATGACGAAATTACAAGACTGTGGTTCGTATCGAACTGCATAAGGATCCCAGGTCCCCGAAGAACAAAACGTATTGATAAAAAGAATCGGCAATGAGAAAGGAAGACACTGTCTAATTGCAAAAAAATTCTATAAGCAACAATACTTAGAATATAGCTAGCTTTTAAATTCGTAGTTCTTAAAGGTTTGCTCATCGACGTGGAGATATTTATCCTTTAACAGGTTATGATAGTCTCACTGTTCGTCACTGAGAATTTCTTTCCCCCTTTTAACTTGCACTTAAACAATCTCTCCCTTTCAATCATGTCGTACCGGCCACTTTTTGCAAGTATAAGTGCACTTATGTATAAGTAAATGATAAGCAGATGGTACAGCGGGTCGTTGTTCTTACCAGGAACATCAACGAGAAGATTTTGGCAGCCCATTAGTCGCACTTGTAGCTGACCCGTCACAGCGGCTGCCTTAGGTAGTGCTAGTCCGGCACTTCCCGCAAGCGAAAAAGAGCTGCCAGATGCTACTGAAGCCGCTGAGGTCGGCGATTGGGGTTCACTGCTACCCTCTATACCGCCGCTGCCTGTGTTTGGTGCGGTACTGGCTAGCGACGCTCTTTCAGCGGTAGCTTCAAGGCGATCGAGAGCCGCACGGATTAAGTCAATCTTCTGACTCGATTCGACCAGACTAGCCTGGGCCTCATTCATAACCTGGAACGCAGTATTGAGAACATTTTGCCGAAAAATTTGAAAATTCTTATAATTTCACTACTTTATTTATACACTATCTAGATAATCAGACTCTGTTATTCATCTGATCTTTACTACGCGTGTAGCTTGGGACGCCTTGTATGATAATGAAGCAGCTGCCGTTACTCCATTTCTGTGGTGGCTCCAACCTGTAGATTCCTTAAGTTGATTGGTTTCTAGACCAAAGCTTGGTGCCGATGCGCCGGAACCGTCCGTAAATAAAGCATTTCTGCGGATGGAACTTTACGGTCACAAGGGTTAGATATAAAATAACAGTGACCTACAGGAACTAACCGAAGAGCTAAATGCACACAAATATGATCTCTACGTGTCAAGAAGAAAGTTTTGTTCTTTACATGGCATTCATGGCTTTAAGATCCGTTTGAAACCGAATCTGACGAAGTCTATCCCTTTCCCTCTGGATCGGCGATATACCATTGCCAGTAACACTTTAGCCAAGGGTTGACCTAGGTTCTGCGCAGATCCTTGCAGTATATCACAATACACCTTACTTTTATGAAACCTGTAAACAATTATATAAAGTTTACACAACCGACTAGGGGGATTCAACATGGAGTCACATGAGATCGTTTCGCACCTAAGAGCGGTATGTGAGGTGGTGAAGAGTTCAAGCCGTGCGACGGACTATTTCATGCATTATTATTATTATTTGAGATTTACGGAACCCAGGGAGCAGATCCTTTGGCTTAGCAAAGGTTAGCTCTTCAGGGATTAGCATAGAGTTTCAGCGTTCTTCGTGAAGCTATACACAGCAACAAAATTCCTCGTTCCGCAGGCAGATATTAGGAGGAAAACCCATGAAACATCTATACCTCATCCTGATAAAATTTCCTAAAGGGACTGCACACCAAAGACACAGGGTTTCTAGAAGTAAACTCTAAATTACGGTATGTCCTTCGAACGGATTCGAGTGAAGGCAAGTGTCTAAGCATAAATCGCTTATGACGAGAGCCCCTCCATTCACAATTCATATAGAGAAGAATCAATGATCTCAGAACTCGGATTACTTTCGCCTGCGAACGGAGAAAGGAACAGCGTAACACAGATTTCGAACTACGGCTGAAAACTTAAACCGACAAGGATTAAAATAATCCCTGATCAAATAATGAAACGCGGGCTCAGAGTCAGCTAACCCCCTGATGACGCGAATGATCATGACAATAATACAAGTTTATGTCATCCAGTAAACTAACAAGATTTTCAGATTAACGAGGCACTAAGCCTTAAAATAAATTGACATTTATTTTAAAGCTTTACTTTTTCATATATATATATGAAAAAGTTTGGTACAATTTTATAAAACGATGTATATATTTTGTATTTCCTTATCTACATCTTTACCCATTATAGTTTTTTTAACTGCGTCCTCCTCTTATACTGGCGGTTTTTTTTTTAATTATTTCCCCATTTCGTTTCGTTCGAGCTCATACTTGTGAATATACGTTTGCTTCCCGTTCACACATCGTGCGCGGCACACATCACATAGTGAAAGTTAAACCAACGATTTTTCTTCGACTGCCTCCACCAAATTGTCTATTTGCCGGATGATCCAGTTCATGCCATTCTTTCGTCATATACTCTGTTGGTATTCTCCTATTAAAGTTTATATAGTTACAATATAAGCTAAAACGTCTACACAGTCAATTCCATATTAAAATACATTTGGTCTATAGGTAAACTATTTCTAAAGATAAAGGATAGCTTCGCGTACTGATTCTTTATGTCAAGACTGCATAAAAGCAATGTCCTTTAATAATTGATATTACCTTCTTATCAAGACAGGATCGAATGACATTTTTGGCCCCCTCCATGACGGCGCGTTCCACCTTGTAGCGATGCCGGAGTTCATGGTAACGGAGCTCGGCCTGAGACGTAGTTTCGCTCCGCTGACCCGTTTGAACTAGCTTCGCAATCATCATTTTGATGTAATCGATTTTTGCTTTTGAATCCTGCAACCAAATAATAGAACAGAAAGGAATAGAGCTCGTGCATTATGAGGCACTCTAGTAGGTCAGAAATAAAATAATAATTTCAACATTGTGCTCATAAGCACATTAGATGTTTATAAGCACAATACTCAGTATACAACCATGGCTACCGTCGACCTCCCACCAGAGGACACCTTGTCAAATAGGCCGACGGACAGAATCAACACTTCAAGCAAGGGACTAACAAGGGCCTGCCAAACAATAATGCATACAATACATAAAACTACCTCGTGCTCGGTTAGGGCAGAACAACCTATCGTTTCGCACAAATGTAGACATACTAAAGTAACCCTCGCTAATAAACTTGCCAATAAGTGAACGCTCTAATAAAGCAAATTCTTGCAAAAAGTAACTAGCTTCTTCACTGAAAGGACCAATTATTTTTCATGTGACACATAAGGCTAAGTTGCCTGGTTGAAATAGACCAAGGGTCTCCAAATCTGGTCAACGACGCATGATTTAAATGAATTTACAAAATTATAGTAATAACAACGACTGTTTTTCTGTTGAATGGTATGGTCGGAGACTCCCAAGGCACATGGGCATGGAACGTGTATATGTGTGTATGCGTATGTGTGTGTTTGTCTTTGCTCAAAGTACAAACAACTCCACTAAACGCTAATAGTGCAGCAATTAATAATAACAATTATAATAAATGCAAAATACTGCATTATATACAGCGAGGACAACCGTTAAACATCAGTAGAATTCTGCCCTTTCCTCCCCGATATTTTTCATTCCTTCCTGCATTCCCCACCCAGAATTATAATGCAAATAGGAGCACTTGCAAAATACGGAGAGGTAATACAATACTGTTTTTAAAGGCCATGATAATTTTTTATGCTCACCCTTATCTAACTGAGTTACGCCTATACTCGTCAGTCAAGTGTCTGTACATTTGAAGACATCATGGGGTTTTTTCTTGTTCCGATTGGGAACATGTAATGCATATGCATCAGCATCAGGTAAAGGTGGCTAGTGTCAAATCCATCAAATCCAAACGAAAATTTTGCCACTTCGATCTCAAATTCTGGGAAAATCTGGGATTATATTAAGGAAGTACATCTTCAATGGATACAACCAGCAGTAGAACAGCAGATAACGCTAACGAAAAACAACGTTAGACTCAAATTCTACAATTGGCGAACTGGTCAATAAGAATCGTCTATTTTCATCCTCAACTGCGATTCACGTATCTAACTAACTTTTTCAGAGTTATCCTATTGTAATCCCAATTCTAGAGGGCGATGTTCGCGTAAATTTACACATAAACAATGAAAATCATAATAATAATGGCCGGGCCTTGAGCTCGTTTGCGTTAAGGTGTGCGAGCTGAACTCATCCAAAATAGAGATACAATCTAGACGCTTCGATAAAATCAGCCATTACTGTGAACGACCTGCTTGATTTTCACGGCAGCTTCACCGTCACAAAAACCGAATGGAACGCGTAATTAAAAATGAAAAGCTTTATTCATCTAGGAAGATCATCGGATGATGATGATGATCATCATCAGTAGTAATTAGTCATCATCGGATACTTTCCCGTCACAAGCAATAATATAATTCACACAGGATCACAGGCGAATGAATGAAGTTTTGAATTCCGATGGTTGGAGGATTTATTGGCCTCATATGCATTTTACGACCTGCAACGACACGGGTTCAGGATATACAGGACAATTTAATCTACTCCAAAGCTGACGCGTGTCGAATAAGCTTTGTATAACTACTGATAATTGCTCACAGATTAGCGCTTTCATAATAAATTCTCTGACAAGTAAACAACGACCGGGTGAGCGACATGTAGAAACAGGGAAGGCGTTTAATTATAAACTGGAATCATCCATATCGAAATTTGGTTGCTTTTTTTAATTTTCTGTTTTTGTAAGAAAAGCATTCGGCTTACTACTGTCTCAGCTGCTCAAATAGCAGAACTTTCGTCGAAAATTCTAATAATAATGAGGACAATGAGTAAAAAACAATATTTACTTTGTGTGTAATCAATTTGAATTATATTCATTACTCAGTGATCAAAATTTCACTAGCTTTTTCGAGGTTTATATTATTATACTGTTCGTTTTTTGATACGCAATAAAGTTCCTACACGACGGAGCTCGGGACGATCCTACATGTGTATTTCACGAAGCAAAATTTACAAAGAGAGATCCGTTGAATAGCGTCATTACGGAATCGGATCAGGACATCAAGATTGATTCCGTGAAGCTGTTGTCCTCAGATTAAAATTTGAGTTGTACGAACGATACTGTCGCGGTTTATTGATTTGGACGCCAGAGCAGCAGAGATAATAACAGCTGGAAGGTATTCGTTTTCGTTTGTTAAAATACAAAAACATGAACATGGGTTACATCGTCACGTATTACCTCTTCGTGTGACATTTGGTCGACCATCAAAGCCTTGTAACGACGGATTGTAATTGAATTTTGGTACCCTATAACGCATTCGCTATCGACTAGCGAACTTTGAGTTGGGAAAAGAACTATCTTTCTCATCCAGTGCTCCATAACGTGTCACTTGTACTTGATGATCACAATTTAACGCACCTACAACAATGCGTGCTAGCCAACGTTTCGTCTAAAACTGCATCACCCGGCAGTCCCTTAGCCTTCCGAGTATCAGGGGCAATGAAAGGAAAAATTAATCGGTACAAAATATACACTATGAGAGGACAACACCCGTTGGTTTTTTATTTAACTTAGCTCCCGCAGCATTTTTGGTTAAGTAGATCTACGCAAAGAAGCAGAGGTAAAATCGCCCCATATTATAGAAAATACAAAAAGGTATTTTTGTAGTGCAATACTCAAGCTACGACGCTTTATCGCTCTTTGTTACGCGGCGTGTAAATTAACTTAAGTACGCATCGCATATTAATGTAGTCTCATAGATGTATTTGTGTCACCATACTATGTCAAAGCGATGTCTATCTCGTCACAAAGCCACTGGATCGCCCGTTGAGGATTAATATAGCAGCGATCTAAAAACTGAGAGTACCTTACGGTGACTCGTTTGTCCCGATATGACAACCGAGACAGACTCAACGTGGCACGCAATCGTAGAAACAATTAAATCCGAATGTCCGGAGGGGCTGGCTTCATGCCGCATGCGCTTCAAGCCTCCCATTTGAAAATAGTCAATTTTCTCGTTTCTGTTGTCGATTTTACAGTCTTCACGAAGGCTACAATAACCTTGTTATTGGCTACCAGCTACGATAACGAGCGGCGCTCTGTCGTACAAAACACAACCACCGCTAGGCATAGAGCAGAAAGCCCTTTAGAGTTGCCCCACGCAATGGGTATGATACGGCACGTGCGAAGCAAATAACATTAAATAGCGTACTTAGGTGGGTAAGACTTTTTGGTAGCATTTTTTTTTTGGCTCAGATAGCACTGATTGACTGGGTGCCTGCATGACATGTTGACCCAGATCATGGCGCTATTACCTTAACGCCTACAACAGTAACTTGTTGCGCAACTAATTCCTCATGTTATTTTTGAAGGTTACTTAGTGATGTTTAATTACTACTATATTGATTTTGTCGTTATTGTTGTTGTTGCCGTAAATAGTGATCCAATAGTATAAAGCATTTGCACAATGTTAACCTGTTGTTATCAGGAACTCAATTTATGAACGTATATATAAATGCAGGCCTTATGTTTTTTTTTTTTGAAGACAAATATTTCATGGAGATACTGGCTCGTTCCTTCAATTTGATCATCCCTGTTTGTTACATGATCTTCTTGTAACTGGCTCTTCGGACGTACCTACTGGAATAAAACGTGATCGAGTATCAATCGGCGTTGATGTTTTTAGCCTCCGACCCGTACTTTGTCACATTCCATACGATATGCCAATTGTTATTATTCAATCTCAGTTGTGTCATCATACTTAAGGTCTAATCGTACGACAGGCCGATTTCGATGGTAACTTTTTATGACAAATGCAAAAACAATTTAAGGGTAAAATTGCGTTTTCTTCCGAAATTATCTCACACATATCGGTCTAAAACTAAAAAGACCCAAGGAGCGATCAATGTTTGTCATTGTCACACCCCAGGTGAACTACTTGTTGTCGATGAACTTCGTCCTAGAAAGGTAAACCTTTACAAAAACCCGTTGGACACCAGGAACCGAGTTATTCTGCGCGCGTGTCTGGGTCTAATACAAATCAAATGCAGAACGAGGCACTGGAGTTGATTAGGACGCCTTACTGTGCTGCTCTTAGCCGTCTCTACATACGTTTCTTTGATGCCTCTGTATCAGATATTAGAAGTATCCTATTTTAAATTTTTCTTACAGTTTGGTTGGCGCTTAGGTGCTACGTCATCATATCGACCAAGCTGCAATTTGTATTAGTGTGTATAGTGTTCAATCACTATTTAGGGAGCTTAATGTACAGGCATGTACATCAAACACACATACGGTAAAAAGGCCTGAAGCATACGGAGGATATGGCTTCTAATCCGCTTTGAAAAAACCTTTTAATATATGTTAGCTAGCCCACGTAACTTGTAACTTGGATGCACCTTACTTGACAGGCCAAATACTAGCTCCTAATCCTATGCCTTTAACGAACGCAACAGGCAACGCGACTAGCACTCTACATTGCGGTGTCTAGATACCTGTTTTTTATTATTATTATAGGAAAAGTCTGGTGAAAGCTCTCTCAGCTGCACTCAAGAGTTCTCGCTACCAATGGTATTCGCTCATTGCCAACTGTCGGTTACGTTGCGATCTCCATCTGGGTTAATATTCGTAGCAGAACACACGGCGATAATGTAATTAGATCAGCTTGATAGGTATACATACGTGTTTTACTATGTCTTTAACCAACTAATTGCCACAGATGAACTCAGTACCATAATCAAGCAGAACTGTAAATTTACGAAGCAGGAGAAACTTTTTTTTTAAACATGCGCTCTCCCACATTCCTCACTGTTCAAATCGGCCTCAATCTGACGCTAGTTTTTCAAGTTTCTCTTTTTTAAGGCTTCAAAATTTTCAGGCTTCTGTTCACCCTAGAATTCATTTTGCCCCCCGCGTGTCGACTCCTTTCGTGCGCATTTTTTGTTCTGAATGAGACCGATAATAATGTTTGTACGGACCTGTAACAATTGTTCGGCCTCGCCTAGCATCTTCTTGTCCTTGATGGCCGAGTACATTCGAATCATATTTTCTGCTCCCTCTTTCACCTTCATTTCGATGCCCAGCTGCTTTTCCAATGTGGTACCACAACATTCGTTGCTAGCACTGGGGCCGCCCATGCCTCCGCCCTCGGCGGCGCTTCCGCCAACCCGGGCGGGCGGACTGTCGTCCTGTAAAAGCAGATTGAAAAAATTGAATCGAATCGTGATTTAGGTGATACATGCATGGCTAAAACACCATTTCAAGCAAGATCTTCATCTTGCTTGAAATGGTATTTTCAACACTCAAAAATCGGCTTGCTTTATACATTCAAATTATGTAGATTTATGCTTAACAGAAAAGACTTGAAGTAGCAAATTTGTTTCTGCAAGACGTTTTGTTAACCGCCATTATCCGTACTATTATTATAATGAATAATCAACAGGGGAAAATGTTGATCCGAATAACAAGCTACTGAAGCACAACAAATAAACAATTCTTGAGACAAATCGCAGCGCGATTGTCTCCTGGCAGAAATGAGAACGGAAAAAAGAACGTAGAAACGTAGACAGAAGACGGGTAGCATATCTAAGTGTCGGAAGCGCTGGTTAACCAGTTAAAGTACGGAACGTAAAGCACAGAACAATAGATTTTTGGGTTCGTTTGCAGAATTGTGATGCTAACAGTAATCTAGTAACAATAGCAATGTTATTGTTATAATTATACCTTATTATCAATAAATAAAACACCAATTTTGACCTATTTCATAATCTTCGCAACTAACCGATGGCTAACGCACATTGCATACAGAGGAAGGGTGAGCCTCTTTGCTGTGCACCTCGCATAAAACGGCTCCAAGGAGAAGGGCATGGGCAACGATAATGTCATTGTTATATATGGATGGAATCAACATGGGCACCACACTGCCTATTAGGATGGCACGGTCGATAGATCACTCGTAAGAGCGCAGATAGCAAGTCGACTTTGTGAAACCTCTGCAGATCCTTTAGATAACCACCTGTAGGAGAAAAGGCACCATCTTTGACGGCGAAATTTCAACCTATATTTTTTATTCGTTTTTTGCTATGACAATTGCGACGATTCTCGAAAAACAACCCAGAATCAACTCGGTGAGGAAAAAGCGGAACAGGTAAAGTTTGATGTACTTTCTGACCTAATGATGTGGGGGCTAAACTTCCAAATCGGGCGTGGTACACTTGTCCCTGTTGCAAGAAGCCAGCCTTTTGAAACAATGGCAGCACTGGTCGTAGAACTTGTGGAATTATTATTAGAATTAAATATTTATTTTACACCACCATTCTCATTTTCATTGCAATTATTATCTTAGTATCGCACAAATGAATATGTTGATTATACTCTATTATTGATTATATCATTAATATGATCACAGCTTTCAGCGTTCTTCTCCCCTAAGATTATGTTTGTATTGCCACGCAATAATTTCAAGCTATCAGTCGTTCTAATAAAAAGGTTGTTGTGATCCAGGCTCCGAAGTTGTCTGTAAGGCCCCATTTCCGCGCATCTCGAGTATATACGTTTAACCGCTGATAAATAACCAAAGTTTACTCCACAGTGATTAAACAACGAATTAAAACAGCACATCTCTATATTAAGCAAACTATCAGCTATTTTATATGTTTATTACGTTATAAACGGTTTGAATGTGTGCATATTCGATTTTATACCAGGAGGCACTTTCGTGTCTTATGATCTCTGGAGTTCAACGCAAGTCAGCTGAGCGGAAGATTCCCGAAACCTCGTCTACAACAACTACTTTCTACGGTAACCGCTAAAGTACTACAACAGGGGCATTGGGCGGTTTGTCTTAAAGTTGACTAGGGGGAGACATCTCAGAATTATAACAATTCTGCACCCGTAATTGCACCGGGAGGGAAATGCGGCCATCATTAGGCGCTTCACAGGGTGGTGACGCCTTAAGAAACCGTAATGGAGCAGCGTGGTAAAATCTTATTTATTATATGCAATTATTAAGGACCATTAATTTTCGAGCGGAAATCAAAAGGTATTTCGCACTACTTGGCGATTCATGGGTTGCTTTTCAAGATAAGCAAATGTAGATCTAAAGCTTCTAGTAACCACATCGACGTCTCTAACATCAGGTAAAGACCGTTTACCGAGAAGATGTAAGTACTCGCAGCAATAACAGTAAGGAGAGTGTCCTACCTGCCATCAAATACGATTTATGATTTTAACTGAGTGACGCTGATGGTGGATTCAGATGAGCACATACAGTACACAAATGGACGTAATGTCAAAGCCATTGGACATAAGATACACCTAATTAAAAAGTCCCGCTATGAGTCTGCCACAACTAGTTCAAAAGCCCCACTTTTTAGAATTCTCCTCCCCTAGGAGCTATTATCAGCCCTATTGTTAGCCTTAGTAGGTACGTAAGCAATCGTGTTCTGATGAATTGACTTTTGACATATCCTACCGAAAAGATTAACTTAGTTAGATAATTTTTGCCTTAAAGTTAAGTTTGTGACACTCATTTGTATTGTAGGAAATATTGAAACGAAATGTATATCTCGAAATGAAAACTATTTTTCACAAATTGACTATTAAAGGAATCACTATTGTACTGTTTCATTGTATAGGTCTCGTCCTGATGTGCGAGGACACAGTTAGGACCTTGAAAGATTTTGTTAGTCAAGCTTAAGTGCTCGTATTTACTACGAATATGACATGTCCAATATACCGAGAAAAATATACGCACTTAAACCTCCAAGCAAAATATAAGCGCGGGTTCGCACATCAAATACAACCGCAGTACAATTTTTTCCGCAGGTGCCCTATACTAGCATTGCTTATAACTGCCGTATACCATAAAGGTATCGTCTATGAATGAGCATCTGCTAAATAGTTGATCTGACGAGTGAGCTCGGTCATATTAACAAGCTCCGCTCGTTAGGTTACTATTGTAGCCGTTTGTAGCAAAGTATTGATCGTGGAATATATGTCGCGAGACCCCAGTACGACTTCGGGTGATTTCTGCGGTGACTCGGGGACCCATTCCACTTATATGACTGGGAGGGTAAAGCAGTGAGAACTATTGGCACACTAAGTAGTTACGATTTATGATACATCTCTGATGCTGGCGTTAATGACTATACCAACAGCGTTTCATTATCAGAGAGCAATTGCTACCTATGTAGATGTATTAAACATTTTCGATAGCTCCACAAGATAATGCAAGACCATGTTGGTAATACGATGCTAGTTTTATCTTACCACTTCCTCATCACCTCAACCCGTCCCTGTCTCTTATCCTACTTAACTTTACTGCAGTTTTGCATCACGCATCTCAATATATGGCTTGCTCGAAAGATGGTTTAGGTCAAAATACGATACCGACCCTTGATATATAAAGGAAACTCGTACCTAGCACCTGTGCATTGTACAATGACGACCCTTGATATATAAAGGAAACTCGTACCTAGCACCTGTGCATTGTACAATGAAGAAGTTCGGCAAATGGGGCGACGCGTTTCTACGTAGTGAAATTCCTATATACACTCAGAGCCACTATTCTTCACAGCAACTACCTACATCACAGGCTTCGTCAGTGGCCGCGGTGTTTGCCTCTTTACCTAAAACCCTCCTCAAAAGGCGATTTCATAGTTAAATTAGACGAGGAAGCACGTGAATGTCTGCATTGTCATCTTGACCGCCTGCTCCTTCCCTGTGCCGACCATACTCTCAACATCTGCAGTACCTCCGTCCCGTTGACTGATCGAATCGGTGCAGTGGTAACTGTACCTTTCTCACATGGGCTTCTCCTTGAACAGCAACTATGTGCAGGATAGCGCTAAAATCAAAAACAGTAACGTGTCTGGGTCCGTGAGTTGTTTTCGCTAAAAAGACCCTACCGGATACGGTATTATCGAGCACTCACAGCAGCGATCAAGCAAACCCCTCATCTGCTCCGTGTCAATAACTGCGAATACGAATAGCGTTCGAATCGTATGGAGCGATGGCAGCTGGAGTTCGACGATTCCAGAAACTGCCGCTGCAGACAAGGCCTCTCCGTAGTGATAGTGTCAACACGTAACTCATACAAACGAAGCGGTTTTGATCCAACTTTGCTACGTCGGTTTGTATAGCGAACACCGGGACGGATCGTTGTAAGTACTCAATAGGATGTGAAACGTGGTCCCGGTGCGGCTGTTAAGAAAATGTTTGCCTCTTTAAATTTTGATTGACCGGTTCGTCGGCGTTGGCCGATTGGTCATGTATAATAGTCCAACTGTTGCGAAGAGCGGCGAAGTCCACGTGTCAACCCCTTCAACTCAACATTATAGAAGCAGCCATTGGCCTGTGCGGCTTGAGCTAATGCAAATGCTGGTACTTCTGCTGTGAAAATCTCATGACGGTATTACATGATGAATCACTATGGCGCGTATTTCCATTAGCTGTAACATAAGCTAATGAAAATTTGGCTAAAAGTTACACTGGTCAGGGCTGTGGAGGTCGTGAAGAAAATAATACGAAACGTTTCCGTAAAAATTAATATTACTTACGTACATGTAAAAGATAATAATTGAGTCCTCAACTGTTTTTGTAAACATCCGTATTTTAAATTCCGTTATTAGACGGATCAATTTGCGAAAAGTCGTTGAATCTGACTGAAAATTCGGTGTTCTTCTTGTACTTTTCCAGGACAATAAGCTGTGTAGACTTGCCGCCAGGATTCGATTACAAGAAACTATCGCCTTATTTTCAAGACGATAGCTTCTTGTAAGTCACAGACAACGACGCCATCAGATACACGAATGATTTTAACCTTGGTACGCATTCAGAAACAAACAAACACAAAAAACAAGAAATAATAGGAGAGCAGCATTTTCATTTTTTTGGGCACTAATTGCACGTCTACTCCTACAATTACTATTATAGGTCAGCTACGTTTGTGTGCCTCAATCCAAGTCAACTTCGGATCCCCCTACAAGACGGACATCTTACAGTAGCACCATTTATTATCCCTAGCAGGACATTTGACAGCAGTCGTAACGGTGGCGGCGGCAGCCGCAGCAGAGGCAACTGATCCACTGGCGTACTTTGATCCTTTGCACTCGCTCGTATGCTCGGTATCTGTCCATCTCCTTTCGTTTTTTCTCCGTCTGCTTATTTAATTCTCTTCTCTGCTTTAGCGACATATCGAGAACTTGAATCGAGTGTCAGCAAGTGTGGTGCATCATCCTATCACAAACCTCAATTCCTCCTGCCTTGGGACTTTCTCAACTGATGTGTTCATTCATTGTTTAGCTACTGTTACATCAATTTTGCTTGTGGTTTTCTAATCGCGTCGACAATTGGAGACCAAAACAGTCTTCTCACTTCCTCATCCTGAATGGGTCTGCCTACTCTGACTCCATCTTCCTGATATAGTATATAGAGTGCAACGCTGTCCAGGCTCCCCGAGGCAGGCCGGCTAGGTGGCTGATTCGTTGGTTTATGCCGCTAACACGCAGCGTACTCTTTATTGGTAAGGGGAGGGCAAGGGGAAGGAGGCGTTGGGGGGGCTATTGATAATGCCGTACTGTTGGAGCAGCAGCACGAGAAAGGAACGAAGATAGCGGACACTGTACGAATAAAGGACAATGAGTGTGTCCTTCAGGGCTAGTGGAGAAGGTGCTTGCGATTCCAGTTGTTTCTACAACTGCTGCTGAAATTATCTCTCTCTCTCTGTCTCTTTATATTCTGCATCTGTACTCTAGCTGCGTGAGTTCCTGGGACTGTGTTAAGACAGAACGAACCAAAAGACGACGAAGTCACACGGCATGAAGCGGAATAGGGGACAGAGTGCAAATTCATCGTTCGCAGATTGTCTTCGACGTCGCCAGCTGCTTCAACATTAGAAGCAGTCCTGTGCGAAGGGGGTGAGAGAAGTGATGTACAAAAAGTGAGACGCAAACATCTACGATGCGTTCAGGACTGCCGCAAGCAGTCCTGAACGCATCGTAAGCAGTTTATGCCGTGAAGCAGTTTTATGCCGCGGCATAAAAAATAGAAACAACACTTGTCTTGAGCGGGTTAAAAGTGTCGTTCGACCGGTGCTTCATTCGTGAAGTACAAAGCGGTAGCATTAAGGAACGCAACTCGATAAAGCCAAATAAAACCCCTCACTAGCGGCTAAGCTCCGAAGCTGACCCGTATTCTTGGTCTCTACGCATACACAATAGGACAATCCACAGGAGATTGTAGCATTGAAAATAACCACGGTCACTGCTGCTTTCAGAACCGCCAGAAGTAAGTGGTGTTTCCGTAGAGCTCCCTCCTTTGTGCAGCACCATAACTGGTCCTTGGTCTGGCCAGCATCGTGTGGCACTGTCATCAATCATTACTGCCATCTGCGTCCTCGTACCTATAGCTAGCTTCCTGCTGCTACATATGACAGCTATGCCGACATTGTCACAGCGCAAAGCGGTTTGGGTTGGTGTAGCTTTAGCAACGCTGCTACAGAATAACATATAAGATACGTTGCAACTAACATTCTAGAACCGGCTGGGTGGTATCGCCGGGGCAGGCTGGACTGATTTCCCGGATGGCTGGCATCGCGAATGCTGACCATATGCATGTTGTTGCCTTAGGCAAAAGCAACGAGCAACAGGCGAGCAAAGTATACGCCAGAGAGGGTCGTGCCAGAAACGATGACGTGGAACCTTTACCGACGCCGGCGCCTCAACCTCGGCTTCGATCAGGGAACAGACGGCAGGGATCTGGAAAAACGTGTGTCACTGCTATATGTCTATGCAAGCGCCTACTCTTTGATAGAGGTAGGGCCAGAAGACTAGCTGCTCTTTCTGAGCGGCTTAGACGTCATTGTGCCATGTGGGGAGGTATGCACCAACCAAACAAACCTGAGTTGAACACCTTCGTGCAAGAACAACAATTGAATAGTGATGCTAAACATCCACAGGCAAACAGCAAGGTTCGTCGGATGATTCAGATAAGCGACAGATATAAACGCACAGAGCAAGCGGCCTATGACGTTCAACGCCGGCTAAGACTCCCTTGCAAGTGTAGATTTTTGAAAATTACTGCGTAAGCCATTGGAAAAGTGAGTTGACCACAAGCGGAGATATAAGGTAATATATTGGCAGACAGAGACGCCTACAAGACCCACCACTTCCATAGAAGTCTTCTAGGATCCACTAGCAGTATACGTCGGCAACGACTAGGCTTCCGGCCTATACGGTTTAGATACATCTTCTAGCTATGGCGCTCTAAACTTTTAACCTATGACAACATTCCGTATGTACCAACCTAGCCAGAGTCCTAGCAGAACTAACATACTAGCACAGATCTACAAGTGGCTCCCGAAAACATGTGTGGGTCATCCCTTATCATGGTGCGGCCGAAGCACACCAATGGCACCCTAATGAGCCGCTTATGATTGCGCTGTCCGGCCTGAAGCACCTACCAAACCCCAGATAGCGACCTCGCTCTGCCTGCAAAGCATGCACATACTACAGACTGTAGTCAAAAATTCGTAGTCCTTCCGACCTGGATATAAGGGTGATTATAGAGTACGTTGTCTCTACCCGACTTGCACGTTTCGCTCTCCATTTCAGTGACCTTCCTTTGCTTTCTAATTCGAGCGTGGACAAACGGCGACGTCCATACGGACCTATTTCGTATATCAAAAAGGGCACCTGTGAGTTTTGCGGGGAAAAAATGGTGAAACGAGGAAATGGGAATGGGCTATAAAAGGAAAGCTTTGCCGCGCGACCTAGTAAAAGGCGGCCGTTGAACATGCAATGCGTTATCGTCAGCTATTGGCGCGCGAGTAATGTGCAGCAGACGATCTTTCCTTTTCTAGCCTCCCGTTTTTGTTAAGCGTCTGCTACCGTCGGCATCTGACGAGGGCGAACCACCAAAATTTAGAACAAAGACATCTTCCCCACGCGTTTCAACATCATTTAGAGCGCACAGGTAGCGGGTGAGCCATAAAAGCTATTGCCACAAAGGTGCGAACACCGCGAGATTATGCGCAGGCACTACAGAAAATCCGATTCTGTTCAGTCCGAATTACTTATGTGAAGTGGAGGCTCAAATTGAATGTGAATCACTAAGTTAGCGTGCTTACCTCTGTATTAAGCAGACTGTTTGCAAGATTGTTCCTCACTCTCATAGGTTACCCCGCTTTTTGCGGCCTACGTGGCCGCTCATTTTGTCAGGTTATCTGTCGGCACCTCTTCTGTGCTCAAACCAGCTCAGTATCGTAAAGGGCCATTCACTGAAAGAATCGCTATGTTCAACCCATAATCAACTCAACAGAGAATTGATTTATTCCGCAGTTTTCATTGGAACAGTCTCCAATATATTGATCCATTCTCCATGTTTGAAAGGTAATGTAAGGTCTTCTCATCGATGATTGAGTGTTCCCTATTTAACAACGCTGCCATCTAACTCGCATAGAGGGTGCGTTTGTTTACCGAAGAACCGTTCAACATAAACACTAACTGTCAACGAAATAGGAAATACTACACTTGCTTTAAATAAATGTTTGATTACCATTTTTGATCTTGAAAATTTAACTTACTGGAAATCGCATGATGATGACCCATTTTCGAATACAAGCCGGCTATTCAGCTGAAAAATACGCCATACAACTGTATTTGTATGACATATAGTGATAAGTTCATATCGCTGACTGCGTTCCGCTGACGCAATGTTCCGAATAAAAAAAAAACAACACAGAGACCTTAAGATCGTTTTGGCATCTGACCTTGTGTTCTAAAGGTAAAAAACGTCCAGTATTGTGTAGCTCTATGGAAATATCAGTTAATACGAAACTCAATGGAAACAAACAACCCGTTGAAGATATGACTACATCGCCTGTTACCTAAGCGAAAACTCGCTCGAGAAACAATTGACCCACTGGGGCAAACGCAATGCAGATCGTTCATGGTTGAGCCCAAACCAAGCAAACGACGAATCAGGGCAATTCGTTGTGACTAGCAAGGAAGCTTTATTGATTGGTACATAATACAGTGGTGATTGCGTACTTGGATGAATTGCCTCTATAATTGGTACCGGCAGTGCTGATCGAAGCTTGAAGAAAACACTTGTTCAAAGTTAGTAAATTAACAATCTGTTACCGTTGTGTCATATGCCGCAGAAATTAATAACATCCAATAGTCATAATAATTACTATTATTGACTCTACGTAAATAGGCGCAAAAACCGATGTCTGGTCTACTCGAGTGACGACTATCATCTACCGTTTTGGCGATGGCGCAGTGGCAATGCGTTTACCTAGTAATCGGAGATACTCAGAGGCAATCCAGGTTCGATTCTGGGCGTAAACGCTCCATAATCTTCCACTGAGGACATCATCAATAACAATACGGTGGATATAGCAACCTGTCTTTTTGGTTGGTCCCCATAAATCACAACGTTGGGTAGCGTACGTTAGAATCTATGCTAAACAATATTACCGAAATCTGTGATAGAAAATACGGCTCATCCTTACGCCGACCCTAAAGCATCTTACAACTTGTGTCTCTGGGGTTTATTTTGACAGTACTAGAAGCGCTCACGTTTGTCTTTGTAACCATGCAACCTACATGTAGAGGCGCCAGGAATAGCTGAGAGATATCTACTGAGAAAAGATTCATCCACGAGTATTATGAATTAATGTCAATTTAAGGCGTTGTCTCTAAACTGACAAATAATACATTAAGTAAAATCTAAATGCAACGAGATCAAGCTTATATTTATCTATTTGTCCATTCCATTGCATTAGCTGTACGGCATTTGGGTGCCGCTTAAGCTGTCCAATAGCAAGCCCCCCACTCAGAGACACAGATTACTGCCCTATCTAATAATAGATCTACTAGCGAAGGGAATCCCTGAGGAACCCCCGAGAATGCCAGACACCCACCCAGGCGCTACAACTGCCTTTCAAACTATCTTAACAACCTGGCAACTCCCTTATCGAACGTTAGCTCGACTCATCGACCATGCCCGAGAAACTGCTCCTTGAAAATATCTGTTAAAAGCTGTTTTGAGCTAGATGTAGCACATCTGTAACGCGCCTAAAGGGTCCAGATGTAGCGATCGTTTTAGGTAATATTAGCAAGCAAAGGCTCTTGTCTATGTGCAGCGAAATGGAGCCGACTAGGGAAATCTGAGTAACATGGAATCTGTCATTTTATACGGAAACATCTTTAATTATCGCGAACCAGCATAAACTGTCAGTAGAACAAATTCACTTAAAAATAAACGGTTTTCTCACAGTCACACGAAATATGGCCACTCCTTCCCTCGTTTGTTACACCATTTCATTGTATATATATTAAATATACATAGGCCCAAGCAAAATACGCTACATCCATAAGCACGGTTTGTAAGACCAAGAGCCCCTTGTAAAAAAATTATACTGCAGTAATGGTAAATACGTATTGTACGTTGTTGCTTTGTATTGCATAAATGTTAGTTTAGCAAGCGTAGCACTTCTTGTTTACGTGTCCGGTTTGCTTTGGCACTTCTCCTATTGCTGCTACGAGACAATAACAACATAGGTCAGTAATAGATCAGCAAGCAAGAGCGGGCAACTGACGCCTCAGACCGCACTTACCAATCATAAAACTACTAATACTTGTTTATGTTCTTGTAGTTAACAATGGTGAGTTCCGTCGGTATTACGGCGTACTCGATCGAGAGCTACTATAAGAAGTCGCCTATGTCGATGAATCTTTTTCGCATTGTCACCGTGACTCTCACGTGTTCCGCAGCAGCTGTCGTAACGATCAAACTCCCACTTTACGCTAACAAGCTTGAGGTTACCCATGGCGCTGCGCGGTCCCAGATTCGACGATAAACAAACGACCTCTGATTGTCCGCAAGCCAAGGGTCAAGCTAGGACGCCATGGCCGTCGTCGTATGTTACATGCAGCGTTAAGAGCATGTCGCGGTCAGAACTGAGCTTTTTCTCGGTGACTGTTGCTTCTGTCGATTGTATGCCGTGCGATGATTTGGCCAGCGGGAGCCAAACGGTTGCGAAATTGATAACAACAGCAGCAGAAGGAATAGCCGACGCAGTATCATCACGGCAGCGACTATTTCTGAGGTAGCAAAGATCGTAACTGGAATAGACGAACCGCGAGTGGAAATACACGACAGTTTCGTAGAATACAACGCACTTACATACGGGTATATAATATAGAACATTCTTGAAGTAAGGAATAATTAGTCTAAACGGAGCATCCAATAGATCAGGTGCCATTCTGATACCGACTATGTGTATGTAATTCAATAGACACACAGACGCATAGGCAAACGTTGATAAGTCGACGTAGATTGTAAATATGATGTAAACAGGAACGGCCCAATGTTCCGCGAGCGTCAGGATGAATGCCGGTGAATCGGTTAGATGCAGCGTAACGTCTACGATGCTTCCACAGAAGGGAATGCCGATAAAAGCATGAGGATTTATGAGAATGAGCGGCAAATGAAGAAGTTGAAGGTAAATCAATGTGTTTTACGCTCGACTGTTTAAGGATACCTCGAGCGTCCATTGTTAGTTTTATGCAGATAGAAAAGAAAGATAAGGCTGCTGATTAGTTGTTATTGTTGCATCATGTGCGCGAACAATAAACTAAACAGCTTAATAACAAATGAAAGATACACTAAGAACTAGGCACGCTACTGCGCCGTCTGCACTGATCATGGCAAGTCGCAGTTAGGTATCGGTCCTTGGACAAAAGCTAGTTTCCCCCTATGAAGGGTCATGAACTAATCATTTGACCACCTTCTAATTATCTTTCCTTAAAGAGATGTATTTAATTTGGTAACGCTCGTCTATGTGGACGATGTTGACAACATAGAAGAAAGCTTTGAGCTTAGAAAAAAAAATTATATATATATATATATATATAATTTTATTTTTTTATTTATGTCTTAAGTCGGCCAGCGTCAGAGCTGTATAAACGGTTAGGCATCGCACGTATGGGCGTAGTACAGAGAACGGATGGTTCGCAATAGCGCCAAATAGTATTGCATTCCCATTCAACTATGGGCAATGGGTTTCGATCACAAAACCAATGGACGGATGAACGCACGAAAAAAATCAACGAACGAGGTGTATGTATGTTTCGAGCAAGACTCGCGGCGAGAGGAGGTCAGAAACGACGAATGGAAAGGAGGACAGGTATAAGCCAACGCTCAATGTCGTCAAATATTCGCCACGAGAAAAGGGGAACTTTAACTTTGCTTGCGATCTTATTGGCGGTTAATGATCTTCAAGATGCATTCGAATAACGAGCGGGTTCCGTTGAGAACACTCGTATGGTCAAGCCCATCCGCGAAGATCGCCTAATGCGCTCCCTTTATTTACCTTTTACTCTTTTCAGCGGTATCAAACGACCCGGCGATAATAAGCTCGCCCGCTAATGTTAACTATTGTAAGCTGCGGGAAAAATTCGCCGGTCGACGATTTCCCAGAAGCTTTGCTAGCGTTTGGGTTGATTATGAGTTCTGATATTTACGACTCACGAATTAGTTACTGGTTATTAACCATATTGTAATAGTTAATTAAGCTTATCTCGGTTTTACTTTTAATCCAGTATGGCGTATTTTTCAGTTCGGATATGCTCAACGCATATAAATAGTAAAAACGTCTACACAGATACAGGTAGCAGACCCTTTGCAACACTGGCTGTCAGTGGTCGAGTTTGAGTTACCGAGGATGTAATGCTTAGGCCTATAGCATGACCCATATGAAATGAGGACGAAAGTACCTAGTTGTTTTGCAAAAGCCAGTTATCGAAGGGGATTAGTGAAGGCTAAATTAGCGATTTGTTGAGTACGCGTCGCTGTATTGCTTACCCTATGCTGCATTTGCGAGTGTGGCAGGTTACTACTGATCTGACTTCCCGCCGATACGAGAATGTCGGCGTCCAGTTGGTTCAGATGATCCAGAAGGCGGCTCAACTTGGAATTGCTGAGCTTTACTAGGGAATTAACGTGTGCCAAGGACTTTCGGTCTGTTGTCGCTTTGCGGAGATTCTCGGCTCCTTCCTTTATCTTCAGCTCCTTCCTAGAATGCAGAAGGTAATCAAATGTATTTATAAGTCAGTATTTTTATATCTCCTATATTTTCAGGTTATTGACTATTACTTGTAACATCTTTTTTACATAGACCGAAAGACATACAGAAACCGAAGGGACATACGAGAGGGTTCCGTGGCCACGAAATCGAGCACACACACCTCACGGCTTTCCCAGTGGGGAAGTTTAAAGAGGCTTCAGAGCCGAAAGCTATTAAGTGTCCAGACTAACAGATGGCAAAAGGCTAAAAGCCTATTTTACATCAAGTAGAACAAGTATTGCCGATCTGTACAGTGTTAGTGCTCCCATTTAGTGCTCCATATACATATATATATTATAACTTAATATTTTGGTTTTACGCAGTTTTAATAATGCAAGCTAATATCATGTTTGATATTCTAGGTTCTGATTCGTTCAATAGAACAGTAGACCCGCCCATAAAACTAGCTTCATTTGCCGACGGTTACCGTCTTTCAGTGATACGTGCACATACAACTATCAAATGACAAGAAAGAACATCATTTTGAACTAAAAACGTAGACTTCCTAATACAGTACAGGTCCGCAACTGATTATATGGATGTGTAATCGAAACGCAATTTTCCGGTCAATTTAGCTGAAATTATTCGAAATTCTGCTTTTAAGTGGACCCCAGTGAGGCGGTTCTTTCAAATCATGCGCTTGTCAGAACAAACGCATATGGTACTAGCAAGCGATCCATATTGAATATGTTTCGGATAGAAGATGTGCATATCGTCCAAGAAGGATAAGAGCTACTCATAGTTTCATTCCGCGCCTGTTGTTCTTCTTCCTGTTCGCTTTTCAAATGCTTAATAGTTTCCTTTATTCAGATGTTCTGCCAAGGAAATGTAACTAACAATCTAGCCCGATAGCAAATAGGTATCGATGGTAATTTTCCTAACGACCACATCGATACCACCGCGGCGACTGAACGGCTTTACATTACGAGATGATACATCCATCTGCCACATTGCTAGGACATGCTTCTGCTCTATTTAGAGCTAATTTTAAAAATAAAGAAAAAAGTATTTCCTTTTTTATTTGAGGAAACCGACGACGATCATTGCAAGGCCTCAGATAGATAGCACTGTAGTAGCGCACCGCATGTTAGATGTGGGCGGTTCTTTCGTGGATCGAGTGACGAGTCAAATTAACGAATTCGCTCCTGCTTGTTATTACTATACCGCAGCTCGTTTCCGAATACGAGGCAGCAAAGACTTTGCGCGTTGTAAGTGCCCCTAATAGCTTAGTGGGTAACGTATCTGTCTGCTAATCTTGGGGATACGTTGTTGTCTAGGTTCGAACTCTGGCGATGCTTCTTGTTCGATATCGGTTTTATCCTAACTGTCATGAGGGTCGATGAAGTCCTTAAGGTATGAGATAGCGCACGCTTCGGAATCGACACGTGTCTCCTAACGTAAAGATCGTGATTATGACCATGTTTTTCCTAAAAATAGGGTAAAAGGACTACTTTTTTTACGAACCCTGTCAGTATAACACGCGAGCAGAATTTACAGTAGTATACTGGAGGTATCATGTATTCATTACTCAAATTCAATTTGATTTTTTTCAAGAAAAACTCTGCTCAGTACTGTCAGTGAATTTAAGTGCTTGTTCACTGTTATTAAAAATGACGCCTCACAACCCCAAAGGGGATTTTAGGCTGTGATGGCCGATATACGTGGAGTCTGGTAGCAATATAATTTTAGGACTCATGCCACTTGCTCTCATTCATAGACGAAGAGCAATTTTCGGGCTTATATTGCGGTAGAAAAGAAACGCGTCGACCTATCTTCGCTCGTTGAAATTTAACTTGTTAACTGCGACATATCTTAGAACTCTGAATGGAAGACGCGAATAATTTCAAACTAGTCCATTCGATGTTCGTCTCTGACGAGTTAATTAGAAATAAAACCACATGTTGATTTGTTTTGCTGTCGAGATAACCAGTTGTGGATGATTTATCACCCCCTGGTAAGGCAAAAAGGATTCAATGGCACGAAAATGCTGTGTTTAGTCAATTTAAGGACAAATCTCAAGTTACGCAAGTATATACTACATGCTTGGTGGAGGGCCTGACGATCTTGGCGCACCACTTATTACGGTTCGCAGAATTAGGCACCACAATCAGATGGTGGATAGAAAAGGCGCTAAAGCTCCATGTCAAGGTTTACTGAATACATAAAATAAATTCTGATTTGGGAGAGATATCCCGTCGCAGATATGCGGTAGAGTGGGTGTTGAATGAGTTTCGACCACGGCTGCTCCTTCCGTAGAGATATTTAGTATTAAATCAAATTTGACCAGTGATGCTACGTTGAAAGAACAATCCAAATAGCTGAACATGTGCAATGTACTATATGTCCAAAGTATCTGTCATTAATAACAAATAACATAGATAAGATGCAATAACCGATCGAATTCTATATGTTTTCGTTTACCCAGACCCCCAAAAGACAAGTATTCGAGGCCGAAGCGCCTTTTTTCATAGACTTCCTTAACGTTTCATTAGTATATGACAACAATCAGTATAACAAGTAATCGTCACTCTTTATTCAAGGAGTTACGTAGGATCTTACCCAGTTGAATAAATCTGCAGATGTTAAATATATACCGACAGCAAAACAACTGCGTGCTTTTGGAAGATTCTATTCATATATTGAAGCTTCTAGTTGGCGAATGTCTTACGTTTCATCTAAAGGGAAGCTTATCGGAATAAGCACCAAGCGCGAGACTCGAAATGCTGATTTATCATGCATATCTGTTATTCAGTGCGATATTTGCAGCATCATCATCAAAATTTTCCCACTTTTCTACCCGTTCGATTCCATCTCTTTCCCTTCTATTCAGATGCCTATCAAAGGAAGAACCCATACACCGGTACCAGAATGGCAAATTAGAGATATATGTGTATACATAACCTTGTAAGAAACCGGTGGCCTGCGTTCTCTTCAAAGCAAATCCTACTTCTAATCTATTCAATAAAAGACAGGCACTTTCACATTGACACATATACGTATATGATATGCAAATCGCTATATTCCTGGATATATGCTGTACCTCCAGCCAACAGCCTGAATCTTTCCTAGCACAAATAGCCTACCGTTGATGTTACATGGCAATCGTTTTTTTTCTCTAATAGTTGCGCGAACAAGTTTAGCGGTCGGTATTATCCTGAAATCAAGATCACGTCGTGCCAGCCAATGACCTTTGCTTCATTCTGCTGTCCAGGGGCTAGCACAGATAACCGTGGACGGTCCCCTATAAGTTAGACCATGCAACCATCGCGTTCATGGTTCCTGCTAAGGAAGAAGAACTACCGTAAACTGCTGGCTTACCACAGTTACCACGAGTAGCGGTGGCCAACGCCACGACACTCGCGTGTCGTTGGCCAAGTATACATACCGGAAGCTGCACGCTACACAAACGCGCCATTGTCTTAGCGTCTTGGGTATGGCTTCGGTTGCGTTCCACTGGCGATTTACGTGGCCTCAGCTCCAACGTGAAAGCTGGACGAAGCATCACATGCTTCTTTTCTCCTGGCACCGTAGTTGTTTTGGTTTTTAACCACAGAGCGCGCGACCGCACGACGCTCAACCAACGTTGGAAGACAAACTGTGCTTTCGGCGAACAACGAACTGGCACGTACCGCAGGACTATTCTGCGATGTACGTTACGTACAAATACTAAACAGTGCAAAACCTAGACAATAGGGAGCCACAGCGATCAACAGTAAATTGTACCTATACGCTCTCAACAACATGCCGTTCGAATATAGATGCACTCCTTTCTAGCTAATCAGAACGGCACATAAACTTTCTTAGCTTATTGCCTTTTACTAGTTCTAATCATCCTACAACTGCTAGCGACAAATCTAGCATTGATGTCCCGTTATATCTATTTCGACAAGACGGCAGTAACACAATTAGGTAATACCGGCTGGCAGTGGTAGCTGTACTCATCCTATCACCATGAAGTCCACAACATCCATCATCAATAAGCAATCGAGTTCATTCGTATGTGTATGTATGTATGGCTGGCTGGCACCATAACATGCTTTGTCGTTTAGGGCTACGAGGTTGTAGCGTGATCGTGCCTCGTTTTCGTTGTCGGTGTTCACCACTAACATCAGCTATGCTACTGCATCAACAAGCCGTCAATAAGAGGCCAGGCGGGGCAAAAGCAACGCAATAGCAGCAGTCATTGCGTTCACGAAATAACTCAAGCAAAATCATAGAGTTGGTGTTAGATCAACAGAATGGCTTGAACAGTCGGAGAGACGTCACGAGTGATCTGACCGTGCTTCTTGCCGCCATTGACTAGCTGTGTTTATATATATATCTATATGTTTCGGTCAACTCTTAGCCGGACGCTCAATTTCGTTTCACGCATGCATGACAGTCCGAATGTCGACGAGCTCAACACTATTGAGAACCTTCTGTCCAGTTTTATCGACGAAAAAAATTCTGGTTGGGTGCAATGGCACGCAAATGCTGCGGTGCAACAGACATCGAGTTAACAACTGGGTCGGCAGAGACCCAGTAAAGGAAAGTCCTGAAGGATGACCATTTGAATCAAACAGATCCGACCACACGACGCCACACTCAGAGCCGAGCATAGAAGAAGTCTATTCGCTTCGACGGCTAAAAGTTTACAACTCCCTCAACCATAGACCTTTCGGAGGCCCTATCACCAGCGTTGAGTGTGGTACTAAAAACAGGACAACTGACGTATATATGTGGACGCAGCAGTTTTAAGGTAAAGTGCTACCAGAATTTACCTCATGACGACAACATAGTGACCCAAAATAGAGGGCGAGTGAAATCGATCCTTGGAAGGACGAAAAAAATCATCTAAACCTACTATATTTCAAGACATGGCGCATTTGTTTTAGATCTTTCTTTACTCGACCCTGCACTTCAGTTAATCTTCCGCCAAGAAAAGTCCTAAAAATGAGAAAATCATATATTCAATTTATTTTACACAAATTGTGTTAGCCATGTAAAGGAAAGGAATATATGTATACAGATGGAAAACATTTACATGAAATACCGATGTGTAAATTGCGAAGATTATATATAGCCTTAGAATATTAAAATAGTAACGGGTTCGTTGTTGAACTGGGCATTCCATGCCGTACAAAAGACATTCCATTGCATGTTGTATGATAACCCGAAGCGCTGTTGAGGCAGTCGGCAGCCGCTGACAGGCTGCGGCTTGTACTCGGATAACGTTCCAGAGCTTGCCTGGTCTGAATGCAGTCATCAACATAAGTTACGTTCCCTCGTAAAGGGCCCCAATACTAACGAAAGCGTGGTTAAGTTTGAAAAACATGTTGGTTCCAGTTTAACATAAATCATATATGAATGACCAGAAGTGAAAGCAAAATGTTATTATACAAAATGAACTATGTCTAGCCAAAACGACCCCTTAAACCCACCTGGGCTCATGCGTGTTTCCTAAGTATTTCCTATCGTCTTACTACAGAATACAAATATAGTATTACTCCTGCAGACAGTCGCCTTGAAGCTTCGAACTATCGACCAACATTTGAAAGATCTACCGCTCCACCTACATGTGTACCTCTCTTTACTACAATATATGTTGTCATATGAATAACATATATATATATATGCGCATAAGTTCCCCAAAAATCCTGTGGTGTTATGATGATATTAACGATCTCCAGAGGGGCTGACCGGCTGCTTCTGGAAAGTCTGTTTGTGTTTGTCTGGCCATTGTAAAATCATGCCAGCGTCGTGAACAGCCCACACTTGAACGCTACTCATCTTTGCCGCTTCCTGCGACAGCGTCAGCTTTCATGTCGATACAGATTAACACGCTGCTGGTAATGTCCGGCGCCGCGAACGTTTCATAAGTAACTTTTACTAATATACTCCCAGCATTACCTAGCACAATTATCAAATTTAGTAAGCGAACCGGCACACTATTACTGGATGTGGCGGAAACAGGTCGGTCTCTTTGTGTTAGGGAGCGATGTAACTTCTACCTCTTGTGCTATAGAAAGAGCATCGGGGTAATGAGCTAGGTAGTTGTGGTAAGTAACGTCGAACAGACTGCCCCTGCCTGGTGGTAAGCCTGTCGAGGGTATCGCCTAATGGGTACACAACTTAAGTTTAGGACTCGCATTAACAAGGTATTCTTCTTTCCTTATGACTGCAAAAGGCCGTAGCAATCGATCTGTGTGGACAGTTTGGACTAATATATATATATATATATGTATATATCTTTTATAAACGGGTCTTGAGACCCTGCACTAACATTTGTTGTCATTTTGCAAAGCTTGTTTAAGGGCTGCCGCTGTACTACTAATCACGCACCGTAATACGCCAGTAGGTGATAAGTAACAGGGCGGCAAGAGCACCAGCGGACCAGACATACGCAGTTCATACAGATACTCAGGCTCAGTTAAAAGAAAAAGGGACGCCGCTTTTATAATTTCTCGCTGTTTATCATGTTACAAGGCGGTCATGTGGAATTGAAGACACGCACCACCTCGGGTAAATTCGTAATGTATTTCATCCGAAGACAAAGGTACACAGTTTTTTGCCTTTGCCGACAGCAGAGTTCAGTTATTACTAGTCGCCCCAACCGGGGCCTTGCGCTCACCTTCAAATACTTTTAATTCGAGTTAGTTTTAATAACAGTGCACCACTTTATTCATTAGGTACCTTTAAGGTGGAAACGTATCGCCAGAATCACAATCCAGTCCCTAGCGAACAAACGACAGGCAGCCATCATGAAAACTTAAACGCAAATCTGCCATTTTTTGTTACTGTCTACGTATTCCATAACCTAAACGCATTCATTACTATGTCCTTACACTAGCCAGTCATTACCAGATTTATTCAAGTGCACATAATACACTTAATAGACAAACAGGACATCTCAAAGTTGTTCTGCGAACGATGTTTCTTTATAGCTGATTAACTGGCGGTAACCACCAAAGCTAGCGCAGTACGATCGCTCCAATCAACTATCATTACAATTACAATATCTGTCTCTACGTCATAGTATAGGCCCTCAAGGCCTATGGCTCCTATTTTAATAAGCTCGCTTGCTTCTCTGCAGGTTTTTTCACGCTTTCAGCGTTGACCAGCGGTTGTAGGAGATTTTAGAACCTGCCGTGGAAAGTCCGGATAAAACCTATTAAATTTCGATCGACGGCAAGATCTTGGCCGCCTTATTACCTAAAAAGTAACTCTACTTTTTTCGAAAGCTCGATTTTCTTTTATAGGGGACTTTTCACTCATCATCTAACGTTTGGCACACCCACGCAAATTCATAGGAACAGCATACCTCGCATATGAAAACGCTACTTCGAGCCGACGTCATGACTTCTGACGAAGCAGATTTTGCGCTACTCCGTAATTTTGTCCTTAACTTTGTCACTACGTCCCTGTCTTTCGTCGTTCCTGCTTAGTGAGAATGGGAGAGTCCTTGATCAATACTTGGCCTTGTTTCCGACAAGGCTCATATCCTGACCTGATCTATCACCTAATTATACCCTTTGAGAGAACCTTTTGCCTTTAATAACGGCTAATCCTGTGTCACAGTGAAAGATTAGCAATCGTTTAAAGATTCCGAGAGAATCCGTTGGGTTGAGTGTGTAGAGTAGGTGGAGCAGGTCAGCCAAATCATGTACGAAAAAGGAGTCGACGTGTGTGAATTCACACTTAGGCGTTATGGTAAGTTCGCTTCCAGTTATTCCAAAACATATATATATATATATTAATTTGAATATAACTAATATATTTTAAGTTACATCGTAATTGCATATATAATAACAGATTAAGGGCACAAAAGACGGTTGATGGAAAGCGCGCGTAAAGCTTAGGCCTTTTTATCGCTGCTTTTGCCTTTTTGCGTTTATCTTATCGTCGCATCACTTGAACATGCCCACTTACATGAGGTGTACTTTAAGTGGCTCTTCCCTTTCTCCGCGCGTACACTATATCTGCCCTTTTTTTCTGTGTAAGGGATTAGCAGGCTCTGGATAGTAGGAAGTTAATAACTATTCATTTGTGGGTGTTCGTATTCGTGCGTTTAAACAACATTTTTTTTCTCTATAGGTACAAATAGGCCGGACAGCATTTTTCCTAGTGTTCCAACGATGTTGCTGGCGACAAATTTAACAAAGTAGTCAACGAATATGGGCGATGTGTTTGCACTGCAAAAAGTAACGACTCACCTACTAGATGCACCGCGAGATTTTTATTCCTGTATAAGCTTGAGACACTTACGATGTTTTACATGCGGAAAAGCGGATGCCGAAAGCAAGGTGAGACCAGATGGGGTTTCCAGGAACATACGAAATCCTTGCTGTTATTAACTATGCTTTTTATTGTAATGATATTGTCTCGCGCATCTGTTGCGCATTTGAACACGGCAAGACATAGCAAGTTTCACATCTAAACATGTTGAATCATTGCAGATAAGAATAATCGGTTACCAATTTACATAAAATCAACTTGCGCAAGTCCCGTGCGTTATTACTAATTATGGCTTATAGAGGGGCACTGTCGTAAGTAAAGTGGCTCTTTTTTCTAAACGTTCTTTTCGGCAGGTAAACAACAGAATATTATAATACTCAAGCCACTCCAGCTGTAGTCCACCTGCTCCAAAAGCAGAATACGTTCACTGCACAGTTGCTACGTGGAGAGGTACGCTATTATGTGTAAAGTTTGTCACTGTGCAGTGATCATCATTTTAAAAGCATTCTTCTGGATCTTATAACTTCCGCCTAGTGAGGAATATCTTATGAGCGCAGTTGTTATGATGGGCCTAGTAGGACTATTTGCATAGCATTCGTTCCATTTGGAAGTCGGTTTTATAAAAGGATCGATTCGCATAGGATCGTTGCACCAGTATTAGTGGTACTGTCATGTAACCATCGTTTCGAGGATTCCTTTCGATTCCGTTCATCCTCGAACAAAAGCCGTCTATCCTTGTTTTGGCGACATTTTTGTCCACACGGGATATGCATTGTGCCAAGCTCACATCTTTCGACGTTACATCAATGAGATAAGATAGTAAATTTCTAATGATTTATTATCATTTGAATATTATCGAGTTATATTTCGGATTTATAGCATGATAAAAAAAATTAGCAAACCTCAAGGACTGCGATATCCAGCTGCTCTGGCTTTTTTACCAGAGATTGAACAAAAGAACATAGCACTCTGGAACTACACATAAAAGTCGTAAATAGATAGATCTAGCGTTTGTGAATGCTTCAAATAAGGGTGTTTTCCCGGGATTTCTGTGAGGTTTTCCGCTGGGCAAAAAGGAGGCAGGAGATAATCGGAGAAGCGCTGGTGGCAGGCTATGGCAAGGTCGGTAAATTCAGCTGCTGAGTAAAGAACTATTGGGTAAACGCAAGACTCAATTTTTTTTTCCTATGTACAACTGATCACACGTAATAGATGCGTGCTTTCGTTCTTCAGTTTTTACTTTCGTTTGCTGACACTTACAATGAAAGGAAGCAGGAGTAACTGCCATATCGCAAGGAAGATAAGCGCCATTTGCACTCTTATCAGATTGTTCGCAGTTTTTGTTACTTCCTCTTTGGGAAACATAGACCGTATACATCCACTGAGGCAAGAAACAGAAGAGCGGGCAGAAGGTAGATCGCTGAAAAGCTGTCTCATATATAGATACACTTATATGAACAGTATACACGTGGACACGCATACTCAATCTCGGCTATGCAGACTGTGAAATCGACAAGTAGCTAGAAATTAAACAAATAGCTTTAAAGAATTATTAAAAAAAAGTTTATCTCAACTATTTAATCTCATATTTTTCTCAACGCGTATGCACGAGAGGCATTTTAAACAAACGCGATACACTGAGCGCATTTTTGAGGATTATAGTTTCACCATTGTCTTCCATCGTAACTATACCTAAAATAGGATAACTTTCTGAAATCTGTTGCCCTTTGACTTTTGACATAACAAGCCTTTTCACTAGCGTTACTGATCCCAAGGCAGATATTTTTGCCCGGAACTTTCGCTCTTGCAATTTAATGAAAAAATCAGAGCAAAGGTAAACTTGGTGAGATCTCCTGTATGGGTCATGTATGCTCACGACAAGTATATGATATATATCTGCTTGTTGTTGAAAATAAATTTCTCACATACACTATACAGAAACGAAGATTGTTCGATAGTTTTACGAAGAAAAAAAATGGGTTAATTTAATCTAATCTTATACAGACATGCAACATCTTTGAATCAATACTGGAAGACCTAGATAATAGTATTCAGTATTGATATGCCGTTGAACTTTCAGTATGTGAACTTGACATAGTACGTAAGATATACGCGACAGGTAAACCATTCCTTAGAAACCTTGAAGAACCATTTCTTAGAAGTACTTTTCTTCAAGATCGTGAACTCTAAACACACTTTAGTGGCCTCCATGACCTATCTTTATTTGATAAATTAATCTGTCTTATTACATTATCGCCCATATCTAACTACTGCTAAGATAGCTACCTAAATTAACGTAGATACTAACCTGATTTCCTCTTTGACCTGTGTCTTCATTTGCTCGAGAGTGAGTTGCAGTTCCCCACGTTCATTCAACGTTAGCGGGTCGATACCGTATTTGTGCGCTAGTTCCTGACAAGTTACCCCTATAACAGCTGAACCCCCACTGCCTCCGCCACCGCCAGGCAGTCCGCCTCCCGTAGAAGACATGCTGTTCCAGTCTTGTATTAGGCTCCCTGTTTCCTTGCCTTTCCACTTTACTTGTGACCAGTAGGTCCAAAACTGTCCTTCTTTCTTGCGTTCTTTTTTCTCGTTATCAGCCCGGCTGTTCTACTAATCGGTGTTTATTTGACAAGCAATCAGACAAGCGCACCAATAACTGAGGACGACGCGGATAATCTAATGGTCTCTTTATCAATCAGGTGCCACTTCGAAAAAACCTAGCCAGGTAATGCCTACACAGGGTGTAGAGAAGAGTACGAAATGTTGTACCCGTATACTTCACTTCTTCTTTAACCTGAATTTCTTCCTCCTAATTTTAAAACTTTTACCTGTACTAGCCAAGCTTTGTTTCTAGCAGAGAACATATATATCGTGTAAAGTAGATTCCGTCGGCTACAGCACGACTGGCATGAATCTGGAGATTGAGCGAAGGGACGGAAGGGAAAAAGAGCGATCGTGTACTAGGAGATTAGGTGGGGCAAATCATAACTTAAGGGCTCAAGTCACCCGATTGTTGGTACACTCAAATAAAAGGCGAAGTAGTGATTACCGAGGCTTTTGTCGCAGGTTAGTAATGAGCTTTACAACTAGGAATAGTGGCCAACAGCCGTTGTCGTCAATCTTTTATTGGGGCTCCTCTGAGGGCGCAAAGGGGCGCCAAGCTCCCCGTGCCTGAACGGCTCAGCGCATTAGACAGTCGCAAATCATACTACCAGTGGTTGCTGCAAAAGCGGCGGAACGGTGACATCAACCCTGAGAGAAGCGGGAAAGAGCTGCAACGACGGGATGAAATAGGACGCCAGGAAAGGTACCGCGGCAGATTGGCGTAATGGAGTCCGCTGTTTGGTTCCCTGTAATGTACACGTAATGAAATTAATAAAACAATTCATTATTATTATTATTATTCGATTTTTACGTGTAAGCTAGCGATAGTTGCATACTCCATTCCTACATGTCTCGATAATTTAAAAGGGATCTTACCAAATATAGCCACACCGATACTGTAGATCTCATTCAGATGCAACGAAGCTAGGAGGCAACGAAAACACTGCCTGATACAACCACATCACGGAAAAATTCCACCCATACAAAAGCAACTCTAATCCTCCCCGGCTGACCCGTGCCTAGTCCCCGTGCGTAACGTGTTTACCTGCTAAACGTAAGGGATACGTAGTGGTCTGGGTAGGAACCCGGGCGTAGTTGAGATCCAGCCGTATGATTGAATCCTTAACGGCAGTTAGGAACGTAAAACAGGACATTTTCACTTCACTCAGGACATTTAATTAGGTTCCAAATGCAACCAACGTATCAACTTCGCCGATACATAGATTCTTTTCTAGCTCAAAGAAGCAAAACTCAACGATTACCGACCATCCGATTTTTGCGTTACCTGCCTTCACCTTCAGGCGGTTATAAGCATCAGGACAATTTTATATTGACAAAGGTATAGGACTAATCGCACCTATCTCCAAAGGTTACGCGAAAGGATCGGCCTATAACCCTATGCTAGAATGAATGGCTGATTTTTATAGGTATAGTATTACACCATTGATATACCATTGCTACTATGGTTAAGTGGCATTGTTAGTTTTCTAGACTGTTAACTCTTATTTTTTGTTATTTGTCTCCTGATCCATTTTTGATGGGCTTTTTCCTTTAAACGATTTTCTCATCACGATCGTACATTTACTACGCCGCTATTATAGTCGTGAATCGAATCAGAAGAGTACGACAGAATGAAACAATGAATCATTCATATATACATATATATTTCTTTGCTCAATAGTACGTATCACGAAACTTATGCCATTATTAGAATGTGACAGCGCCTAGAAAACGCTGTTGTATTCGATAGCTGAACCGTTTCTGGTCAGGTATCTGAAGTAAAATTCACATTGTGGTCCGAAACGGAGTTTGGTCTATGCAGTTTAGCCTATGTGGTCCTGTTTTCGAAAAAAAAAAAAACAAATTCTGTATAGCAAAAAGCCTTCGTCCAGTTGACTTTTGGGAAAATTTTGAATATCTGTCGTTTTGCTTTTATATTGGTTTCGATTCAATTTTTCCCAAGGACAAAACATGTGAAACACGTTGACGACTAAAAGGTTCACACAAGCTCCGCTCCAAATAGTTTTCCAGCACTTAACTGGCTCAACGGTTCTTTGATCATCCTATAGGTAGCAAACGGCCTCAATCCAAAAGTGTGACAAGACATCTGTTTACCTCATCATATTAAGACTTTGTATGGGTGAATCGTACGCAAGGGATGCAAATTCTAAAAGGGTGAGGGCAATTTTCATCAAAAGATATTTTAGAAAAAAGGAGGCAATTTCTTAGAAAGGGGTCTATTCTCGAGGACTAGTATTATTTAATTCGAATTTAAATTACGTTCTAATATGGCGTCGATTTGTTTTGCTGCTGAAGGTGGTATCGAGCATTGCTCTATCTAAGTATGTTTAAGACAATCCCGTTCTTTGTGCCGGTCCCCATCTCACGCGTTACTTCGCGGCGTATAGGCATTTTTTCCGTGACGCGAGTCTTCCGGAGCTTCGGCATAGTTCTGTTGGATAATTCCGGCATAATTCTGATTCGTTTGGATCGGACTCCGACAGAAATTTAGTAATAGATACTGTATGTTTGTAACGTTCCGTTTCGCTGTGTATTAGAGAATGTTTCTCGGGACCATTGTTGTCGTCCTAGTTCATCTCAGTTGAGACTGATCTTGAATACCTTAGGTAAATGCATCTCCACTGGAACTTTGAAACTGGACAAAATCACAAATGCGTGAAAAGCTGTAGAGAGAGATCAATAAACCCATTAAACTCATGTGCGGTCGTCCATCGCAGAGTTTAATGGACCGACTAGATTTTTACACATTTCATGTGCTTAATGATCGATACGTTTAGAGCGACGTCGACGTTTAAATTACAACGACGTAAAGCGTATGGCCTGATAGAAACAGCATATTTTCTTATGTATGCAAATAATGATTAATGGTGGATGACCACAATATAAGTTTCGCACACAGCATGGAAACACACCGAATACTATCTGTTGGAAATAAAAATATAGGGTTATGATAAAGAGCGTCGTCAGCAGCCTTGGTGAAGCTTACGTTTGCCATTATCGCCGGACCATGACCAACTAATCAATAACGTTTTAGAGCAGTATATTTGCTTGCAATAGTACTAGAGGTAGAAATTAGGACACTTTGAACTATAACGTGATCTGTAACAAGTCCACAGTTCATATTAGGACTGCATCATAAATAAACGGCTAAAAAGTGTACTTTTAGGATCTGTTATGTTTGGGTCAAATAAGTTACTACTATTCAGCACACGCAACGTTTCAGAAGAGACGTAAGCCTTCGATAAACTTCTCTCAGGACATCGCTAAGGACAAATCTTCTCACGGTCTATTCTTTCGTGTACATGTTGAATCCACTAATAACTCATTCTCGAGCAAACAACAAAGCTCTTCAGCACATTGATTTCTGATGGTCAGAACCTGGCGTCTCTTGTTTAAATCGCACCTTCGGGATGTACCAAACGGCACCTACATATTATGAAGTAAAATCACGAGCCGGATTTCTCTGTGAAGTCGATAATACATTCAGTTCTATATTGTGCGTATACTAGAGATGCACGAGGCGAAGTCCTTTCAGTTTACTATTGTTAGCTATGACGACAGGCCAAAACAGTGTTTTTTTTTATCGTTCGTTAAAGAACATGCAATGCCCCCGCCACTTCGCCAACATATCGTTGACTGCTGGAGGCCAAAACAGGTCCGGCTTAACAGAAACGCAGAAAACAATGTGCGCCATATGCCGAAACTTCGCTATGTGTCACAACTGACCATAGCAAATCGAATAATGAATAAGATAAAAAGTTCCAGTCACGCTAAATCTCCTGCATATCCTGTCAGTAATGCGGCCGTCGACGATACTGAGGTCAGCTGGTAGATAGATCTGTTTAGAGCAATCATCGTTTAAAACTATCTTCCGCATGCGCTCCGAACAGACTATACCTCGTAGTAATAATAAACAATTTTATTGCTTATTATTATTATTATTTTAGAATTGAAAAATCTATGTACACATCTGAAAAAATATATTTTAACTACATTTTCTTAATAGTATTACGCGTATGTTTTTCCCATCCGTTTTTGAAAATTACGATGCATGTCCCTTTTTGCTAAATATATCGTCGTTTATATATGTCGTTTGATAGCGCTTTACTAATTGTACTAAACAAGACGCTCTGGTGCGATTTCTATATGTCTATAACACTACGTTATAAACATACTACGGGTATGCTTTTGATATCAGTCAATAAAACTATCTGATTGGCCACAATAGGGGTCGCTGTAAGTATTGCATTGTAGACACATGCAGGCTTTAGGACAAAATAGTATGTTATGGTATAGTATGCCAATGTTCCTGTTAAGAGCGTGTTGCATAGCTCATCCGAAATTGTACGACTATTTACATATTTCCTACTTGTTGAACAGTTGTAAAATGAGGACATCTTAACTGTTCTTCGTTATGTCACCTAAAAATGTTTCAAATTGTCCAGTGACTTTCGGTCTTTTACGCTTTGTTTTGTACAGAAGTTAAAACAAATCTTCAAAGTGTTTGTGCTGGACATACGTACGTACATACATACATACATACATACATACGATATAAATTTATTCATCATAGGCGATCGTAGTCACACACACACGCGCGATATAATACGACCTAAGCGTCTCGAACTTTCTGTTTATTGCAACTCTTAACATTGTTCTGGTTGGAGCCCCTTCGATGCAATGCTAACTGCGTAAAACATCTGCGTCGCGACTGTGTTTTTCTTCAACCCAGCTTGACAATTCGACAGACGTTTTCGACCTGTTTGAATCTATTCAAATGCTGAATCACCAGCTATAATAATGCAAGCACAATGCTGCCTCACTTCGTTGTCGATTCCTCGTAGCAAACCTGGTCTTGACCGTTATCCCTGTCCTCTGCTGACACCATTTACGATGAGTATTAAGTAGCAGCAACGACGCGTTAATCGAATCCATTATTCTCTGTGCCTAGGTAAACCCTGAGACCTCAAATAGAATGAAGGAAGGCGCCTTCCTTAACAAATACGACAAGTGGCAGTGGCCGTGCCACCTTAACGTAAACAATGGTAAGGAACACCTCAATCAAGCGAGCGAGCGAGCGTACACGTAATCGCTCTGAGGTAAATATAGTAAAGCAACTGCTTTGCGAGTGACGAATCGCCCATGAGCCTGTATACAACGCTACAGTTTGACAGCCCGGTGATATCTGAGGCTACCGGCACCGGTTCTGATCGGCTCTTTACACCTGACCTCAAATATTTGACTAGAAAACAGGATTTTAAGATCGAACTATTTTCTGAATGATGACAGTAACGGCAGCAGCGATAGCGACGGAAGATATGGTATTTCAAAGTCTGTCAAAGCACTTTTACTTCGGTAAGTTAAATAGCCACATTAATAGATCGTTTCGAAGGTGTATCGAGTACTTACTTGCATGACAATTTACTACAGAAGTCTTATTTAAAATTTGAAACGACGGGGTTCGTACCAATTATCCCAAGCTTACAGAAAAAGCAAATTAGCCCGTATTTGCTAAAGCTTTCGATCTTGTGCCTCGGCATCGTTAGTTATTATTATTTGAACACCATATAGCGTATCTGGTACTCCGGTGTGTACAAATACATATAACACGCGAATATCTTGCTGACGAAGGCTTGGCCGATTCGGAACGTAGAGTCGATGACGTCCTCTAATGCTACAATGCCCATGTCGCAAAGCCAGTAGCCGGTAGGAGAAACCGCAAAGGCGAAAACTGCCCGAAGCATCGATGTGGCCACAAACGACTGAGGGCTAGAGTAAAAAAGGCAGGTAAATATATATATAAAAAAAAACAACGCCTAACAATGCTTCGCGAAGAAATGTCGAAGTGTATGCAAGAGGCCAAAGCACCAGCTTTGCCCGACAGTCGTTTAAAACCTTTGACATCAGAAAAAACTTGCATATGTAATATACTCATAGGTGATATGATCTCTTAACATAATAAACGAATTAAGAACAACTGTGTCAAATGTTCCTCGTCTGGTCCTATTTTCGTCCGCCCCTATGCCTATGCAGAAATTGCATTTGTTTTAGAAATATTTTTGCTGCTGGTATTTTTTTGTGCCTTTATTAGGACCATATTCTAGAATTTTCGATACGTCAGGAAACGTTAATCAATCAAATCAAGCAATGGCTACAAAGTGGAGATAAATGGTAAGCTTGATCATCGTCAGTAGTCATATTGGACATTGAAATTATCAGCATGTAGCTGTTATTATGAGTGCAAAATACGGAGCACTTTTCCTAGTCGGCCATTGCAGTTTTCAATTAGATATCTATCATTTCGGCAGGCGGCACCTGGAAAATAATTTTACAGGAATAACTAAATACAAAGTATGCGAGTGTAGATAACAAACAATAGATAGGCGTAGACTCTTTGATACAGGACCAATGGACGTGCCTAGATTAAATCAGAATGGCCTGATTCTGACAGCCAACGAACACGTACGTGACAGGCAGGTGTTCATTCTCAAAGTTGATGTATTAAATGAAGCCTTACAAATCGTTACCTAAAAAGGGCCCAGCCACGACCTTACGTAATTTAAGGTGATTTTTCTATGCGTAAGACGACTACTTTTCCTTTTAAATTTCGTATATAAAGTTACAATTCACAACAACTACGGCAGGATCCCACTTCAATGGCGCTTTTTTTCGTCATGTAGCACGGTTTATAACACGATGTTTCTCGTGTCTTACGTTCTACTAAAGCTTCTGGACAACACTACAGACGGCTCACTCTTGCCAGCAAGTATGTCTATGCCCTGGTTCGACTCTGGACTGCCGTGCGCCCCCAAACTTGACAACTAAACACGTTACCCAATGCGCTATTACTGGAACACGGTACTAACATTAAGAATCCGAAAGCCAGGGTCCAGCAAACGCAGAGCGTTCTTAATCAATATTAGAAACTTTTATACCATCGCATTGAAACGTTACACTTATTACTGCGAATTCCTTCTAGTGGGTCATACAGCCATCACACAACTCTCTCCGATTCCTCAAAAGAGTGCTAAGTCACTCATGCAATGGCTAGTAATAATCAAATGTTTGTGATGAAAACGAAATTAATGAACGATGGTACATACTATATACAAGATTACGTAGTTTACATTTAATTAATTTGATCTGTTTTTTGCAAACTGTGTCTTAACGATCGCTGATTGACAAACAATACTTCCATTTAATGCTGAGATCCTCAATAGAGCATGTGAACAGTATGCGTGTTTAAAACACAGGCTCCTACTGATGAAACCTAATGAAAATACACTTGCTCATGGTAATAAGTCATCGACATTTATTTAGCAGTTTCCCGCTGAAATTCCACTGAAACAATAATCATCTTTTCTAAAAACGAGAAACAAGTATCGACCACTTTGAAGACTCTATCCAAATTATCTTTTGTGGCTAGTCCGTGTAGTCGTACATCGCATATGTTCGTTTTTTTCATCTACAACATAGTTCTCTTACGTTTGATTGCATGAACGTTCCCCACAGGATGTGCTGGCCTATTACACATTAATACATGCTTAGACATAGGTAGAACGTATCAGTCTAACGCGACGTATTTGCGACAGGACTTAAGCCAGTTGGCCGGCGCTCATATTGTAAGGCTAGGCTGGGTCATAGACATAAATTCTGATGTTTTGGAACACACTGATCGTATGCTTCCGAGCTTTATAAAGTATCTTTTGAAGCTGCAATTAGAACATTGCACTACTACAACTATAACGGTTGGCTAAAATGCTTCAGTGTTTTAGGTAGCTGACTCGGAATGGCCAGCTTTGCAAAGAGCAAAAGCTCATGTAACATTTATTTATAAACGGCTCATTTGGTACGTGCGATTTAAAAACGTAGGCAACCTTAACCGACAATTGGCGAGGGTGACCAACATGTATGCCTTCTCTCGCAAATATTATTGTATAGGTAAAACTGGTTGCTAAGTTTCGAAGACACAGGGTAAGAACTTGCCACGAGCTCAAGGGGGATTACTAGATTGCATTCTCAGCACTTACAAGCCCTCTTCCCGCCGTAATAGAGGCACTTGACAATAAGAGTACATGCGACGGTATGTTAATGAGCTTCGGTTGTCCAGCGAAAGCCAGACGTAATTCCCAGTTTTATAACGTAATGTCAAGCTTAGGGGCTATGGATTGCATCAGTATGCTCTTCGGTATGGGAAGGTCCGAAGAAGTGCCTAGCGCAAGACGGGACCAGAAAAATTTGGCTATAAAATAATCCACGGAAAGCGCGGCAATGATGGAAACGTTACTTGCTTGATGTATACATGCGAACGTTTGTTTATTGAGGATTTACCTAACAACTTCTGCCTCGAACAAACCTAGCGACGGCGAGACAAAAGCTTCAAAGATAATAAAAAGTAAACAGCTACAGTACTTTCAATCAATTGGAAAGATCTTCTTTACTCGACATCAGAACGAAACCTACAGACGATAGTCAGTCAGGTTTAACGGCCACAGTTTACGAATCTTTAACAGCGTACAGCCGCTTCTCTGATCCATTGTAACCCGCCCATTCGAAATAGATTTTGCTACACGCACAGTTAACGTATTTGCATGCTGAATTTCGAGATACGGAATGAAGTTAGGTTTAGGTGCTAACAAGAAGAAGAAGCTATAAGCTATCTAAAGCGATGCTTTAGATTGATGTGAATACCCGAAAGACCTATTTAGATTTTGTGACATGTGTATAATATTGAATGAATAGTACCGTACGAATATTTTGTAAACTGAAGGCTCGGTGGAGCATCACACCTTCCTTTAAAGAAATACTCTAATAATAATAATAATAAAATTAGCGTCACACATAAGAAAATTAGTGGCATTCGTCAGACTGTTTCCAGCAACCCGAGCAAACACAAGAATTAGCTTATTCGTTTCGTCGAAAAGGTTGTCCCGTATTGGGAAGTTTCCAAAAATAAAAAAAGAACCAGAATTCCTCAACCTGTCGTAGAGCAATCACGTTTAGAATCTCGGATCGGTTCGACATTTAATCGTAACTACTACATTACAATGTATCTCACGCATGTGAAGCATACACCGAGTCCCCCGTTAAGATCCATTCCGCTTCTGTTGAGCGGATAAACGTTGATTCCCTTGATAATACGACATACTACGAAATCGAAGCAGACGATTCCCTATGACGTGCAAGAAGTTAAAAACATCCAGCATTCAGCAACACCTCCAGCGATTTAGAGCCGATAGAAAGCATTTTGGTTGTCACTAAACGCCCTCAAAGCTTAGCAAAAATCATCTTGTTTGCATACCCACGATTCAACTCGGCGTTGCCGATCATCAAACCTGAAACGAGACAATCGCACAAAAAGAGCAGTAATGATATTATGGTTTGTCAAGTAAATATGAGTTACTAGGTCACGTACGCTTTCGAAAAGTACCTGTTGAACTACAGAACCTCGACATAGGCCACAGGTACGGACACATCAAAAACAGACTATCTCTAATAGAAGATCTTTTTGGACGGACTTTGTGCCGATCTGTAAGTCTGAAGCAACGTGGACATTTTTCCGAAAAGTAGCTAACACATCCACCGAAACCTAAGTGGTCTTTCGCCTCCGAGCTATATTTGTCACACAAATGCAATTGAGGAAGGAATGCCCCACAAAATGAAAACTTCAACTACTCCAGCTTACAGCGGACCGCTAAATTTATAATGAAATTCGTTTGAAATGCGCTGAGAAAGATATCTTTTGATTTTTCCAAGATCTTTGTATTTTTTTTAATTGTTCAAATTTATGTATATTTCAATCTGGTCTGAAACACATGTCTATTCGATTTTTCCAGAACTTCGCAGCAAGGCCATCAAAAAAAAGAGAATTAAAATCGTTTGGGTCGAGCTGAACAGGGCCTAAATAGAACACAGTGACAAGTGGTTTTTGCATGCCCCCACTAAAACTAAACTAATACCAAATGAGTTCTGCAAAAAAAAAGATACCGTAAGATTCGTGACACACAGTGAATGCATCAATATTCTCAATCCAAGATTTCTCCTCATTTTCTTCGAATAGCTAAAGATGCATGTAGTCTGACATTTTGATAGTGGGATATAACCTGTTCACTGGTTTTGGTCGATTTTTTCGGTGGTTTAATCTTGTTAGTTGTTGACAATAGACAAGTCCAATTATATCGTTTCGACACGCGACGGTTCCTTCTCACGGCAATTCCTCCTAGCAGATGCCATCATCTTCCTAAAGCGTTAATTAAGCTTAGTCACAGATTGTGGAGTATTTTTTCACCTGTACATCAATTTGGAGCTTCGTAAGTGGAAATACAACCCAGCTTTTAAGTTTTTTGGCGTCATTTCGTGTGACACCTAAATCTCGAAGTTATTTTTGTAGCCAGGTTTCTTCAAATGAATAATTATATATATTATGAATAATTATAAATTCCTTTCAACTTTAATTTCATTTATGGCGCTCTATCTTATATCTGAGTAAAGAAATCTTAAAGCCTTTGCACGCCTACTGCTTTCGAATGTCAACTTTCAAACGAAGCCGACGCGTCTCATTCTCTAAAATATTTTCCAAAAAATGCAATTCAAAGCTATTTAGTTACAAACGGCTATATATATTATATATGTATTCGACTTATATATATATTGTAATGACGACGGCATAATACCTTTATAAATAGCAACACGTCGTCCTTGTGTAACAATAGCGACGAAAATGCCCAAAAATTATTAGTACGCACCATAATACTGGGCCGCGCCACTTACGTACATGCCCCAACATATTACCTAACGCCGTCCGTGCTTTCAACTGGTTCTTATCATCATTTAGGCACTGGTTCCCGGTTGACAACCGTGCACGGTTCGTTGCAACGAGGCCATGCGGTTACCCCAAAAACTGTTGAACTGCCGTTAACACTCAGCGACTTCTGTTCTACCTATACGAACCTAAAGTTTTTCGTCGATTGTTGGGACCGTGTTCGCTGATGCACTCAGGTAAGCACTTCAGCATTTTCTGCAACCGTCCAGTTACGAAAGGATAGTAGCGCAGCGTCACTACAATTGGTAACAGCGAGAGGACAGCGAATCGGTATCGACGATTTGTTCGTCATACTTACATAGCACTAGTGATTTAAATGCCTAGGACTACAGGATTACATGGGCCGTAACAACATGTAGAAGGGTATATGACTTTTTTTCGCAAACTGCTGAAACTATTTCGCCCCACCCTGTAAATAGTGCGTCTATGTTTAACAGATGAACCGGTAGTAAGCGGGTCATACTCCGATAACAAGGGCGTTTCATGAACTGAAAAATTTATAATGTAGACAAACTTTGCGAAGGGTGATCGAAAGCCCAGCGTTGTCTTTTCCTATTCGTGAAATTAAAAAAAACGAGAGGCTCCCTTCATTCGACCGAATTTATCCTAAATTGTTTGCTTCATTGTTCTCGAAACGTTATCAATTAATGCATGTTCCGATAGGGACCGTTTCTACTTGTGTTCTATTAATGCGCTCCCTTCATCATTTTCCGAATCATTATTGAACAAACAAAGCTTCCAAGCATTCTATTCTGTAGATTGTTGTTTCAGTTCCAACATCGCAATGTATATACCTAAGCACTGGCACACAAAACATGTATTATCTACATCAGTAATGAGATTGATAGAAAATGCCGCCAATTTTGAGCTCAAGCTTTCCAGGTTCTTCTGTGACTAACGATAGAAATCGATAATTAATTAAAAAACTGACCGAATCGATACCTTGTAGTAGATTATTATAGCGATGCTAGCAGCAACGATTTCAGTGCACACATTAACACTGTTTAGTTCTGGTCCAACCTTGCCCGCGCGTTGCCATAGCGTCATGACGGATCCGTAACACAGCGTCAGGATGACGAACTTGTTGTCATATATACGTTACTGGCCGAAATCATAATTTGTCTCATTTCGCTGGCCCTGGCGTCGGACTCTCAAATAGAGCTACTGCAGCTGTTGCTTAAATCCGAAAATCTTCTCATAGACGACTACACATAATTAGTGTAACGCCATCATATGATCTGTCCTTGATGGAAATCGAAGTCAATGGGAGTATCATAATAATAATAATAAGTGTTTATAGAAGCGGATTCCTCGTATAATAGGCAGTGAAGACAAAAACGAAAATTCCCGAATCATTATTACAAACGCTTAAGAGTTTGACATACACAGTGTGGTACATGCGCACGAACTGTAATATAAACAATCAGTACAAATAAAATTAAATGCCGAAAATTTCTTTATGCTATAGGATGTAGTATAATGATTAAATTAGTTTGAGTACTATCACCGGTACTCTCATGTATTTCTTTGTTGTCATCTGCTGTACTCATCGACTAGTGCCTGTCCTATAATAAATACCGCTTAATAATATAAACGAGATTTCAGCAACGACGAGAACAATGGACTCTGTCCCAAACGGAAGCTAAAAACAATCAGACTTCACATGCATCGTTCCAACCTGGCATTGCAGAGACAACCAAATATATATAGCCCTTTTCTTTATTTCGATTTAACAACAAGGTACAGCATTTTCTAATGTGGTGACGAGAGGTTCCGCAAGAACTAATCAATCACATTGATGCTCACTTGAATGCGCTGTGGTTAACTACTGGCACGTCGGGGCTATCAGTCCCCTTACTTGGATCTGAAACTCCCAAACAGATTCCCAACTATGCGAGTATCTTTTTTGAGCTGCAAAACCTATCAAAGTCAGATCAAGCAGCAGAGTCCGCTGATTGATAGCAATCCACAGCATCTTCAAGTTCTGCTACAGTCGTTTGTTCTCGTGAAGTAACTTTAAAACACTGCGGTGGTACGGGTTCGAAACCTAGCGCGTCTCATGTTGTTAACCTGTCGTCTAGATAATGAGTAGCTAAAGCAGTAGTGTCGGACATTAAATTCGAGACCATTCTTAAACGCTGCTACTGCGGCTGTTACTTAAATCCGAAAATCTTCCCATAGACGACTACAAATAATTTTTAATTAGTGTAATGCCATCATATGATCTGTCCTTGATGGAAAATCTTGGTCGTGCGTTTTCATTGCCTGGCAGTAGGTCAGAGCTGATCGACCAAGTAACCGATTGGAGCGCATTTGCCATATGCTAAACAGGGGTTATCAGTATTAGGTTAAGGATAGCGGGTTAGTAGTAAAAGTGCTTCCGATGTGGTCGTACTTCTTGTTTTCGCCACCAGAACAATTGAAGCATGACCGAATCAATCGCTCGATGCATGCAGAGAACAGCTAGAAATATCAGCTTTCGACTGTTCATCGCGATACCGGCACAGAGAAAAGCAGCAAAAACAACCGAAGAAGGAAAACAAGCGCGGGAAGTACCGGCTATAAAGAAAGTACAAAGCCCCGAATGGCTTGTGTTTACAGCCTTCACTGATGCGTTACGCCGATTCGGTCGTTCAGTCGCTCCGACACGAAACGGTTTCTCCGACCCGGTTCTCGCAGCTGGGACACTCGCGGGCGAATTAGGCGGTGGCAACAACTGCGGCAGTTAGATTCACACTAATGCAACTGCTTTTGCCATTACTAATGCTGGTGCGGCCGGGATTGCTAATACAGTGCAACTGTGACGAGTATCTATCTGAAAAGCCCTCCTAGTTCAGTGTTCGGTCTGGATGTTCATGCGGTATGTTTGTGCGTGTGCTTGAGTGTATATCTGTATATACGTCTCTAATGACAGCTGTCAGAGCAGCGGTGGTTTTGGAAGCGGCAACAGCCGTTGTTATGATCATGTGTCTCTCTTTGACTGGATGTGTGTATGAGATTGATCAGTTAGATAGTTCCCCAACAATGACTTTATCGTCACAGCGACGCGCGCCCGTCGAATTGTCTATGCGTAAACTTGGCCGATGCTGGACTTCATCGCGGCTAGTAGATCTCAGGACTGCGGCAGACAAAACGTTCTAACGACTGCATGATTCCCAACAAGAAAAGAATCGATACTGGTGAAGATGAAGTCGTAGCCGTCAGCCTGTTGTCAGTGATAGGATGCTCGTCAAGGTGTGTCACACGCATATCTGTTGATTTTGCTGTCTCCCGACCTAGTCGTTTTCCCTCTTCAGCTGCTGCACGTTGTACTGGTGAAGCAACAGAGCCATAAAATAAAAAGTGTGTACCTTTCTGCGATGTAATCACGGCGTTCCCCTTTATTAATGGTCGGGGGTTTTTTTTAAGTAATTTTTGACACAGCTAAGTAGATAACTAAAATTATTTACTGCTTCCGCAGAGCTTACGAACGGGTGACATACATCGGAGCAAAACGTATTATTTTATATATGCGTACAAGGAAAATTTACATTCAATAACAAAATTTTCCAACCACAGACTTGGTACATCTTGAACCAACACCGTTTTCGTTGACTGTGGGCCCTCTGATAGTAACACTAAACCCACTGGCACTGATATTGTATCCGGTCAAAATACCCGATCCTTCATATATGATTGTTTCTCAATTGAATAATTATTGTGTTTCCAACTCAACGTAGATGTTCAATGGTACATTTCGCTGGTGACGTGATTACATTTAGATAAGAGAACTTCGAAGAAAGTTCAGTGTTGGAAGCGTCGATATGCTTTTGGGTACATGAAATAGTTACGGAACCGTTGGCGCATGGCAAATACTACTCAGCTGTTGTCCTAACGCGGCGTAATTCCTGTGTACGGTTCAAACAAATGCTGTTTATCTAACGCAATTAGCAACAACTATAGTCGTGTACTTGTTTGTTTCCGTCTTATACAATTCCATTTGACTCTTACAGCTTTTTGACGTCGTCTCAGGTTGTTCGTAATGGCAATTTTCGCGGTTATTTTTTCGCTTTTTTTCGTTTCGCTTCTACAAAGGGACCTTTTTTTGCCTCTACGGCCATTTTGCTGCCTTAGCCAACAAGTCATTCACAAGCAAAAAACGTTGACACACATACTTTTTATATATACCATGGTGCTGTGACGAGTCGACATCGAACAGCACTTTTGTAGCCATATGCCGCTCGAGTGGGCTTCACATTTTTAGCCCATATCGACCTCTTCGTTCCGTTGCCCCTTATGCTTTCAGCTTTTCATCTTGTCACCCCTATCTAATGTGAATAGAGTAAATGTTTGTGTGAATTTATTCATTCACTTGTTCAAAAACGCGCCATAACAATCTCTTTATCTCTTCTTTAATTTTTTTCGATTCGTCAGTCGACGCTGCAGAAACTACGGACGCAGAATATCGAACGCATCCACGTAGCCGCTATCTACTTCTACAGTTACTATGACATCCCTATCTCTCTCTCCGTTTTTTCTACTTCTCGCCTTAGCCATACCTCAAGCGGTGCCATATCTACTGCTACAGCCGCTGGTGCCCTGCGATAACACTAAACACACCAGCAATAGGCGTAGCAGCACTATAATAAAATACAATACACGCAAGACGAAGAAGGAAAAAGAGCTTTTCGAAATCTTTTGCGACAACGAATCAAACAGCAGCAGACGTGGCTGGAACGGGCGCCAGCACAACACTAGCAACAACGACAACACTCTAATGCAAAAGATGAAAAGGCTGCTGTATATATATATATGGAAAGACGGCTATATATATGGACGACAAGAACTTGACCCGTCGGCCGCCGGTCGGTCGGTCGGCTAGGTAGACAGACAGCTTGAATAACAGTTGAGTTTTAGGTGAAGAATGACAAAGCGAGAGAACGAGGCTGGCAATATTGTGCTCATAATAATGATATACCTACCTATGATAACGCGACGTTAATAAAAAATTTAAATGAAGTCGCTTTCCACCATTGTCACTTTTTCGTTTCGTGGTCTGTCGCTCACTTGGAAACAGTTGGTGAAGGGTGCGCATCGTAGAAATGCACATGTATATTAGATGCAGATGGGCTAAAGGTGACGTTTCAACGTTCGCCGGTTCTGCCAGTCGCTTTTAAATAAAAAAAAAAAAGAAGAAAAAGAACAAAGTTTCCAGTTGTCGGTAGTGTGACGTTTGTTGATTGGTTGAAACTTTAGCGGCTCCGGTATGGTGTCGCTAAGTAGTTTTGAAGTCAGGTGCATTATTATTATTATAGTAATTAGCACTAAAACCGCTTCATAAGCTAATATTTTACTACCGCTTGATTTTCCTCTTTTTAAGCTTCCCAGTACTGCCTCTAGCATCTTGCTCATGAACTGCTAATAAAATGTCTTGCAAGGCAACGGCTGTGTGATGCGCGCGGATTTTAACTGTATCAGCAAAATGACCACAGTTAAATGTTTACCAATCCTGAGAACCTACAGAGTGAGCGGGTGGCGTGGAATTCACTGACACCGGTTTTGACAGGGTTTCATTGTCTGTTATTTTTGTATTCATGCGTAACTTGTATAGGATCATATCTGCTTGGGATCAAGTATAAATCGGCGAAAGCCCTACGTAAATGCCAATCACTTATGATAAGTTTGGGACTTGCAGATATGCATTTATCTTTATCACGCTTCAAATTTAGTAATTAAAGTTTAAATGACGCAGTTCGCCCACCATTCAATACCACCAACACGAAAATAAATTCGTCTCAACTGAGCATAAAGGAGCTGAATTCAGACAAATACAATGATAATCAAACCCGTATGCCTAAGTGCTCTTGGGCCACACGAAGCTTTCGGTTTATGAAGGTCCTGAACCCTGTCCATACAAAGACATTTGTTCCTAGGTTAGAATCACCTACAACGGCGTGTGTACAAACGTCGAATAACAATGCATCTTCCGATAATTCACATTCAATTCGCACTGCTTATATACGAGACCCCACCGGAGCCTCTTGTCTAGAACCCGAGCTGTTACGGTAGGGTAAACTGCTATACAACACAGTTTGAGGCTGTTATAACTGCTGCACTAGTACGACCTTGTAGCTCCATCTAACCAGCAAAATGTTCGACTGGTCAATAAAGCGTTCTTTACTGCCCGGAAGGCCCGTGCAGTAGATAGATTAGAGCAAGTCCGGTCTACGGTCGACGTCGCGTAAGCGACGCAGCAGTTGTGCGACGGCAAGCAAACGCTCATCCACGGATCCGATAGATCGACGCGCCAAATTCGAATTTCCTTTACAAACTGGCACCAGTGTACCCCTAGCATATTAAACAGGCTCACATAAATGTTTAATCCTATAAATCATCGGATGAGAGATTGGCTGTTTGTATTATCAGTAGACTCTCGTAGTTCGAGAACCCAGTGCTTTGTCGGTCACAACAGCCAAGACACCGTGCGATGGACTTCATCTGTCTCATTGCACTATGTCATTAAATATCCTTGCCTGTAATTTGTTATATTGTTCTTACGTTAAGACTAACAAAGAAACCAAATACAAATTCAGAATGTCAATCACTTAGAAATCAAATATTAATGCACGGAAATATGTGCAAAATATACTCGTACATATTTCGGGTATCACAATTAAGATTGATTTTGATTTTTCTTATCGACTCAGATTATGCTCTGTTCATGTACTATTGAGAAAACGAAATACCGGTCGTTGGTCCATTTTAACCAATTGTTCGACAATTGTCCTAATTTGTTTGCCACACCAGCTCCGCTAATGCCTTGAAAGACGCGGAAATACTTACCATATCAAGAAATCGAACAGTGTATTAATAGGTTAACCTGCATTTACCTTATAATAGTTTAACTATGAAACAATTTAGTAACGGGACGCAGTTCGATGCGATGTCTTTATCTTGCTTGAAAATTACTTCCACGTCCTACTGTTCGTCCTTATAAAAGCTGGCAGTTCCCAACGAGACTAACTTTCGCCTCCACGTGAGCTACCGCTAAAGTAGCTGTCTGTCTTCGTAACGTAAACGAAATAAAATGATCAGTAAATCAGATCATTCAATTTTCTTTTTTTTTTTTGATTAATCGAAACAACGTACGACGACAACTCAGCTGAGTGGCTCCGTCGGCAATAGCAAAATCTAGCAATGCCGGGGATGCCAGCACCGCGCTGGACAGTATGTTAAACGCACCACTATACATTTCAGATGCAGTACACAAATAAACCGTTAATACACACATTAATAAAAAGCACTGACCGATAATACCACCAATATCTTAATTGGTGTCCATAGTATGTCACTAATTTAAGGGATATGGCACCACATCGGTGATTCGTATGTCCTGTTGGGGACGCTGCGATGACAGTACATGTGGTTTCGCAATGTCGCGGTTAATGTCAAAGGCTACATATTATTACCACAAAATCTTGTGGTGTGTGAAACGCTTGCATGCTGTACTTTGTATGACGTAATGAGTATCTATAATAAATTACCCAACATTTTCTTGGAAGTAATAGTGAAACTATTGCTTGATACATTTTTTCCGGTGTACCATACAATTACTATTACTTCCAGTGTTTTCCAGCCTTCAGGGTCTTTCCTAAGTGTTTTTTTGTGTCTCTCCATCACTAATACGTATTGTACCCTGATCCGACATATAACTATATCGAAATTTGTTGTTTGTAAACGACCTGCCAAGTTGCTAGGTGAGTATTGTTAACGCTTCTGACGCCTAACGAAGACCTAATCCTGCGCGCTTCCCGTAATCCCCAATCCCACTTTCCCGCTTGAACCCGTAGGCTGCCATCACGGCGTTTACTCAATCAACTGCTGGATGATGAACCGACTTGCACCACGTGTTTGTCCTTGCTACAACTGTATAATCATTATATTGAATACACAAATACCCATTAGTAACTTTTAGCTCATTAAGGTAGTGGCAAATTAGGCTGTTTACGAATGCGACCTAAACTCAATTGTTTCTCCTTATTTACAGAATTTTGTTGTAGAAAACAAAAAGTCATTCACCTGTTAGTGCTGAATTGACTCCCGCCGCAATCTATGACGACGTTTATGTGATTTTTTGTATCGTAGCTGACTCTTTGTTTAAATTAACATTCCACTCTTCTAGAAAACTAACTCTAGAGCAACAAATTGTAGGAATAACACACGGATTCTCTAAACACCATGGCATTCTCGGATCTGTGTATCATCGTCGAACACGTGCTGACCAATAATTGCTAATGGCTACTAGGATGTATCCGGCCCTCATTTACTTTTCTCCCGATGAAGTCCCTATAGAAGTCGAAACTGCAAATGAACAAAACGGAAAATTAAATAGACATTCTTCAATACAAATTTAAAATCTACCGTCTAGACTAATCAAACGTTCTGTCGACTATTCAACTGATTTACCGATGCAGAAACAATGTGGACCAATCGCAGCAGCAGCAGCGACTGGATAGACTTCTTTTTTGGACTTCGTTCAAAGAGGCGACACAGTAGTAATTCAGAATACTTCAGAATACGGCCGCATTGGTCGTGCGGTTTTTACTGCTCGGACCCGTGGCTTTATACCGCCGCGGATTGTTCGGACGCCTGCTTGCTCATCGCTGCGGCTCCTAGCTACCAGCCTTCACGTCCTGCGGCTGTCGACAAAGTGTTAACGCCAGGGCCGGTTGGTTCGACGTAGAATCTCTGGCCTTTGCTATTGCCACCAGCCGTCAGGCAAGAGACTGGAGCAGCGCCTAACCAAATCTTATGGCAAAGGCAACAAAGGGCACAAGAACGTAGCGACAGAGGGGTACGATACCTGTAGATGTAAATTTGCATATAATGGATAAAATGCAGTAAGAGCAGTACGCGCACACTCCAGTTTGGTCAGCGGGACTTGCCGGGCTCAATACGGCTTACCGAGTAGTACCACTGCGGCCACCGCTGCCGCTGCAGCTGTGTGCCTTGTGTGTGCTTGTATAGTAATTGCCATTAGTGACGGCTCGGACCGCTACCTGTTCTTGCTATGGATATGACCATAACGGTTGTGACGAAAAGTAACGGTGCAATCATCTAAATCGTCGGCGATGCTGTTCGTCGTCGCAGCGCAAACGCCACCTTACTGCTTTGGGGCAACCACACAAGCAGCAACAGCAGCAGCAAAAGCAACAGTGGACGGCAACAACGAATTATGAGTTGTCTTCGCGGTGGAGACGCCGGCATCGACGCTAGGATATGATGTCGCACACGCAACCAATAGATGATACAATACACGGATTTTGCTGACTGCGTATTGCTGATGCTGTTACAAAGAGCGAAGACGACGGCGGCGTAAGTGGCTAGAGCTGAAGGAAGAGCCGGCAAACTCGATCTGACCTGATTGATCTGTCTGTGCGCGAATTAGTCCATCTGTAAAGTTGATTGATTCATCGCTAGCAATACGGGAATCGAGAAGAGTACGGTGTTGCAGCATATCAAAGAACAGCTAACATAGAACAACGGTAGTTCTTGGCTGAGAGAAAAAGACGGAGAAATGCGATACAAAGTGCGATACAAGTGGCAGTGGAAAGTACGGCGCGTTTCCCGATAAAGACGAAATAGAACTAACGTTAGGGATCGTCGATAGAGGGGCAAGTAGCTGAAGGGAAACAGCTCTCATGAAGATCCATTGCTATACTGATGTCGTATAAGTACACCACTAATGGCCGATACTTAACCGACCGTCCGGGCAGGGTTTCGGCCACAGTTACTGTGGTAAAAAACACTGGACAGTTGTATATGCTTTAGCGGGGAGAAGTTCATAAATCGTATCGTTGTTTATACGTTGTACAAGTCAATTGATGGTATAGTGTGACATTGCTTGTGATAGCCATGTTTCCGGTGCTCAGTTCCAAAGATACTAGCAACTAGAATATGCTTCCAGTACAAGATCTGCGACAGTGTTTACCAAGGCTGGCAAAAATTATCTGTGCAGAATAGTTATCTGTATATTATATAACATGTCTTTTAAGCACACGCTGTGCCTATTATCATAGCATCGTCGTTGTAACTTCTGACAGCTATGAGAGTACCCGTTTCTCTAAAATAGTCGAATCAAGACGCCATTTGTAATTTACGTGTCTCTCAATAATGAAATAGTTCAGCAAAAAACCACCGTTCGGAAGCTGTTAGTTTATTTGTAGAACTGCTGTTTATAATGCATTGCGAACGTGCACACAAAGTACAGTAAACAATTCACAAACACACGGCGGTTATATGATCTGTTGCAACTACAATGCCTGTTTCCATCTTTACGTTTCTCGCTTTTATTTTTGTTTTGCCTCGTTTAACGAATCAATACTACTATATAACTATATGGTGCACTTTCTACGTGATATCAGAGCAGAAACGTTCGCTGTTATCGCTGCATATTTCCTCACATCAATAAACCAGATAGGTGAATGGCGCGACCAGTCTTTCCCTGTCGACGCACGGGACAAACAATCACGATCAGCTCATGGGAATTATGGACCTGGTTCCATGATAGGACTATTTCCCATGGATTGAAACAACTTACCTCGTCGGCGCTGTCGCTCCTGTACTTTTTCTTTCTGTTCGTTCTGTCCTTCAGACCGCGTCGTTACAACATTTGGCTAACTGGCCCAGCGTACCCAGCCATGTAAAAAAACACCCGCTCGAGTTCACGCACAAATCACACGATCATATGGTACGATACGATCGACCCCCTGTTCTGTTGAGGCACCGGCTCGCCTCCGAGACACTGCTTTTCGCTGCAAATAAATGTCTTCAATTCGATAAACGGCCAGACAGCGGTTTCAATTGATACAATATCGTTAAGAGAAATGATAAGGGGGTTTTGGCTAACGTTCACTAACTCATGATGACAATCGTTGTAAAAACTGATCACTACTAGTAGGAACGCTGGTGCTGACGCGCTGGCCCATCACAGCATCGCGGCGCATCACTAGCGACCACAGCTGCAACACAAATGAACGAAAGTCTCAGCGGAATGTCAATGGAACACTTCTTTGGATCGATGCACGACGACGACGACAACAGGTAGAAATTGACAACGAAGATCACTCGGAGTGCGGCGTTGTTGACCGGCACACGCAGAAACGTTGTACATCCTACAGTCTACACCAAGTGGGCGCAAGAGGCTGCGCAGTACCTTTTATTCTTGCAACCCGTCGAAAAAAATAGCACTATTCGAACAGTAGCAGATGAAGCAGCGTTTCTTCTTTTCGTTCGACAACGGGCGAAAGCATCCGTCGACAACTCGCACCTGAACGTATTTAATATGAGGCGTCGAGAAGAACGATCTTCTCGTGACGTTAGCCGTCAGCCACTTTAGACTTCTATTGCTTTGAACTTCCTGTACAACGACAAAAACAACGCCACTTAGGTGCGTGGGGCAGCTCTTCACCTTTGCAGCTGCTTAATATGGAACCCCACGACCTATACATGCCCTGGGGAAGTTTTCGAGTTGTTAATGCAGTATACGGTACTAACTGAAACACTTATTAAGAGCTGTCGATTTACTTTTACCAGCAGATGCTCTCCGTATTGTTGTAAACTATCCTTACACATAAGTCATCTGTGTTTCGGAAGTTAAGCGTGTTCTGTGTCCCAACTAGCCGAGTCAAGCAGCTCAACTGCAAACTTGCGCAGAAAGACAATGCGAGATATGGGGCAAACAACTTATTAGTTAATAGTAGAAATTGTAGTTAATGTTATAATAGATCGTTCATGGATCTACTGCCAGTGGCACAACGAGGCACTTTTTGTGTCGCCCGCTGCTGGGCTGCTTCTTTGCGCCTGACGCGCTCCAGCCCAGACGCAACTGACGACTGGCGCCCTCGACTTCTGTTCGTACGACGTTACACCCGCCGTCGGCGGCACTTCCACGCCCCCCAAGAATACACACACACACACACACACACGCAGGCCGAGTTAGGCTCATGCGACGACGCACAGACAAAGCAACGCAGACACCCTTTTCCTACGGCAGGAACACCGACCGCTTACTGCTCGGACGCACGCACATCCACACGGACCATTACATCGACTTCCGTTGTGCTATCCGCTGTGACTGTGTCCTCGTGGGGTGTCAACCTCTCGCAAGTTTACGGAAGATATACTCTTCCCCTCTAAAGAGCGACAGTGGCAGTGGCAGTGGTCGCAGTAACAACAGCAGTCATTCCCCAAGTAAACTTGCAGGTGGCGTCCTCTCTCCAATTTGACAACACCATCTACACCGGCACCTCGACTGCCGCTCTCCAGTAGAAGCAGCCGGAGTTTTCAGCGGCGGCGGCAACAGCCGGAGTCTGCTGTCTCCCAGTCCCCGACACGCTAGACACACACCACAGCAGAATTCTAGGCCGCCGCCTGCTAGCACCCGCTATGGCGGGACGAACTCAATTTGGTAGCCGTTCGCTGAACACAGAGCACAGCAGTACGACACTTCATTCATCTGAAACGTCTTCGGTCGCGATCGAGTGAAGAGGGGACAGACTCGAAAGTCGAAGACGGGGGTGGTGCCGACGAACACACAGCGAATTACACTCACACTCCGTAGCTTCTATACTCCGCCACACAAGAGACGAGAAGCAGACAGAATGGAGCTGGTGTCAGTGGCCGCGGGTGTAACTGGTTTGGTTTTGTGGTTCCGAAAGCACCGCGGAGCAACAGCAGCAGGCTCAGCCGTCGCCGTACCAGTACTTATTACTGATCATAGTACGGCATCGAAATCATTAACTCGACTGTTATCAGCCGGCGCCTCGAACGGCCGTAGCAGCGAAATGACGACGATCGAGTGCCACAGCGATGACAGTGACCGGTCGGTTTGTCGGTTCTTTCCTGCTGCTGAGCAACCACAAATCCGAAATGCTACTGTTAGTGACTATATGGCAAAACTTCAATCGAGCCGCCATATTGAAGTAGGCAGGTGTATGTGATCAGAGAGTTTCATAGAAGCTTCAGCGGCAGGCAAACTATTATGTACCGTAGGATCATACAATTCGACACAAAGTAAAGGAATTTTACCTACGAGTTGAAAATATGGATGGGTCACTCACGAGTCGGTTATTAGTCCAGCCATACAGCGGAAACGGGTGAAAAGTGAAGACGGCGAAAAAAACGCGACAGAAACATCATTTGATTGCTTCACTATAGACAGAACGAAAAGCGATAGCTACACAATAGTTTTCATATAGTGCGTGTGTGGTATACGATGGTTGGGATAGGTATAGGTTTTTAAATATTTTTAAAGTGTATTTATTTGATTTAAATAAAGAGTTGGTAAATGTGATTAGGCAGGGGTACATGGCCAGAGTTATGATTACTGTCTATGCCTCTGTATAAAGCATTATTATGTGGCGGCAATATAATCAGTTTTTATTAATATTAATATTAATTTTTATTAAGTCGATAGGTTGCAGAAAACGTTCGTGACATATAAAAATATTAATATAGAATATTAAATATAGGATTAAAATGTTTCAAGTGTAAAATTATCACATTTTATTTTCTCTCTGATTATATACTTAATAAATTAACAATTGTTCATATTTTTCTATATAAAATTGTCTATATATGTATCTATTACATAAAAGCACGTAGGTTACTAATATTTTTACAGCGGGCATTAGTGAGATAGATGGCCAATAGGTTTCAAGACAAGAAATCCAAGAGGTATAGTCATATATAGTACGGCAAGAGCTTGACATTCTCCAATGTGTTCTTGAAGGGTTTATGCTTCATATATATAGCTTTGAAACTTACGTAAGTGGATTGCAAATCTAATTCCTTATTTAGTTACTGAAGTGCTTGAACGACCACCCTTGGAAATCCATTTTTTTTGGCAACAAATCGTCCTTGTCAGAATACGAACGAAATCGGGCAGAGTAATGAACGGTTTGTTCGCTGTTTTTTGCAACTTATATGCCTTTTCCACCAATAGAGCTAATAAATAACCGAGGAAAAAGTAAATAAAAAACAACTACAGGTTTTGTTACTGTTATCGATACACCGTACCTGCGGGCCCCTAGACTAATAATACATCACTAGGGATTATGATTACATACTGTCATGATATTTCGTGATTAATCCATGAAATTAAAATTATATGTTTAAGTTATTTCTGCACAGAGTGTCCTACGTAGCGTCGTTTATTATGCAGAAATGTAATTACATGTTATCCTTTCCTTCAGTGTGCTATGAAAATACGAATTATCTCGACTCTCTGTCTCTCCCTTTCTCTTGCCGTCAGTTCAAACGGGCGCGCCACAATATAGTTGCCTGCTAAAGAAGAAGCTTCTATGCGAGGCTAGGTTGCCTGGCCCTCTCCGTCTCACCATAAGTTAGGCAGGAACAGTCCAGATAGAAGCACAAACTCTCCTAGCGAAACAAAGCAATTTCTTCCCGTTCAACGGTAAAAGTAAGGAGTGCGGCATCCAATCAGACCGAAAGCCGTCGTTGAGGCTAGCAACAGCCGAGGGTTTTACCCATCACTAACTCACCGTAACGAAGAGTGCTGTTCGTTACGGTGCTGTTGCTGTTCCTCCCAAGCTGCTACTAGGAGCATACGCTAGTCTTTGAAAAGCCGCAAATTCGTGTGCGTGTGTGTATGTGTATGTGTCTTCGCGCTATTCAACGAGGGTTTCGCATCGACCGTCGTCCAGTTGCGTTTCGTCGTGTGCCAACGAAGCACGCAAACGTAGGTAACTAATGTTCTACGCGGAGAATCAACTAAATACACAGATGATTGCTGGCTGCGTTTGTCGATTAAAATGTATACAAAGCAATGTTGTCCGCGGCGCTGGAGACAGAAGTAAAACAAAACTAGCGGGTAGTCATTGGTAGACCGCTGTTACCCACCGTTATTGTGAGACTGGTCGGAACCGAACCAAACACTGATTTGAACTATGTACAGAAAGAAAGACGGAAAAGCTATACTGTCGATCCGCATATTGTGATTCAGTGGGTGCGGGGACGAAGGGATTCAATGAAGTTCACCGAATACTCCCAGATTTTCCTAGCGCGTTGCTGCACCGCCGGTGTTACAATCCGGTTTGCGTTGTGGCCAACGGCGATTCGCTTTGCAGGCGACACACCTACGTGTTCCTGATGCCGTTTGGGCTGCTGTAGAATGGCGCAGATAGATGCGTTGTGACTATTTGCCTTTCCTTTTTTGACATTATGATTGCGAGTGGAAACGAAAAACACTTGATACGAGTCGACATTGATGTACCCAGCTGTAAGTGTGCATGCGAAAGTCACACGAAGATGAGCAAGCGATCCTTTGATGTGATATTATGTAGTACATCCAATACGCGTGATTCATTTCATGGGTGCGTGAATTTCTGTGCTTATGGAGCGCACTTTTTAGGGCGGTTTCGATGTTGTTTATGTGTGCGTTTCTCTTATCTGTCTGTGTGCGTATTGAAAAAAACCCATCACTACTAAGTCTGTTCCATGCACTGGTTCATTATATAGTATTATATGATGTTTCTATTGTAGGTGAGAGTGAAATTGAGATTCTCGGATATGCTGCTCCACAGAAATCCGTCTCGCTGACGGGCACAAAACAATGATGCAGTGGGGGGACCACATATTATGTTTTCTATTCAGGAAGCTAAAACTTTTTTTGTACCTTTTCCTAGCTTAGTTCAAATCCTTTATATCACTTTCCGAATTGGGAAGCGGACGATTTAGTCATGGTCGAAGCTAGTTAGCAATATTATAGCTATATACTTATTAGGAAAATGTATCTACCAAAATTAAAAGGTGTACATGTATAAGACAGCTGAGACAAACGAACTAAATCTCTGTAAATGACTGTATTTCTCGCGAAAGCTGATAATCTTTCTGTGCTATTTCTTCTCTTGATGTATTAGCAATAACTTGCGGATTCCATCTTTTAGCTTAGAAACATAAATAAGCAACTTTCCCGCCGCTCTATCTTCAGGGGCATGCTTAATCTATTCATACTTCTGTCATCATACTGTGTTTTATCATTCAGACAAGTATAGGCTTGCACCATCCAAACATAGTATATCAAGCTCTTCCACTCTACTATCTGAGATCTCTTCGGTAGTCACAAAAAAACAGTTGCTTTCTCGCTTACAGAATGGCAGTTTATTGCTCTTGGTACTATAATGCAATCATAGTTGGTTTCTCCTGTGGTGAGTCGGCTCGTCCCCAATAGGTGTTTGGCCCTCTCCGACAGTTTCATTTGGACGAAGTTTTATGGGCGGCTGGCGATGTTGCCCGCCGACTGTGGAAGCATTGGACGCAGTGGTGGACGAGATCAGAGATATGGACAGCGTAGACTGCGGTCTCTCTTGTCCTGATTGTTTATTAAATCGACATTCAGTTGTTTGACGGTGGTTTCGAGACCACCACTAAATAGAGCTGTAGTTCTAATCAATGTCCGAACTGGTTGGTCTTTCAAACCTATCAGCTAATCACTGAGTGTGCTGGTCGTAATGTCTATAGAAGGTACTCTGTTTCTACCAGGTTTAGAGAGATTCAGCAACTGCTTTTCTGGGTGTTCTATGAACTTCCGTCAATTTGTACTGATACTGACATATATTATTCTGCTAGCAGTTCAATAGCAGGAACATGGTAACGGTTGTCACTGGTCGACCTATGTAATAGCGGTCAGCACTACGCTACCTTAACCTACAAACACTAATGCTTATAAACGCATACGTACATTTCTTGCACATGATCCATATCACATGTACGTAACGGACATTACATTACGCCCAGTGTTGACATTAGGCGTCACTGGAGATCGCTGGCTGGCTGCCAGCACCAAACCCTGCTTGACGACCCTTACACTGTCACTAACAATAATACGCAACCTTGTTACAATCAGTTTGTGATTCCTTTGTGATCGCCTTTAATCCTCACCCATTTAGCCTGCCTCAGCGAACTTATGAAATTGCCCATTCGTATCATCCGATTACACTGCCCTCAAGCAATTTGATTGCGACTCTCGAACAGCGGTTTCGCTAGCTTTCTTTAATTCTCCCTATGTGCTATTGTGCCGCTGGCACGCTGTGACTCGTGTACAGGTGCCCCACACGCGTGCACCTATTGCTTGAGCTTCCATTAGAATTAAGGTACCGCTAAGACCGTTGATTTCTTTTGGTCATTTTGTTGTTGGAAGCAATCTGAAGTTCAATTATCTCATGCAAATATTAGAGCGGTTAAAAATTAGCTAAATGAGTTACGTCAAAATAGTGACAATTTCAAGCATCAATTCTATTGCAGAAAATTAAAGAAACCTTTCGTTCAAAACCTAACTATATATTTGTTGGGTAAACATTAAGGAATTAAACGTTCACAATGAGTTGTGTTACAAATTCTCAACCCCTGCGGAAAGAACTGCCTAGAAAGCTCTTTTCCCCTCCGTTAACATTCGAAGTTAGAACTAAATAATTCTTCATCTACACTTTAGCTCAAATTCGATTTTTACCAGACACTGAATTTCCATTATGGTGTTTTCTTTTAATTAAGTAAAGCCTAGAGAGGAAAAATCCCAAAAGTCGTTGAGGCGCTTCCTCACAAAAAAATGCAACTGAATCTATTATGTTAGGGTACAACTCTTTTCTAGCTCTCGTGCACAGGTACTCCACGTAGAGATGATAGATTTTAGAAGTCACGTAAGCAGCATTCATTTCCTTCCTTCATTTTCATGGCCGCAGATGTCGTCCACCCCAGAACCGGTAGATCCAACGCGGATTATGGGCAAACTGGAATGTCTCAAAGAGATCCGTTGCCGTACTGTGCAAATGGAAAAGATGAAGACTCGACTCAAACAGTCAATTGAACGGACGGAAAGTGAAGAACGATGTCTTGAAGAATACAGGTTAGAAATAAATAAAGCTTATTTGTTTGATACTCATAAATGTCAGTTTGGTTTTTTGCTTATTCGGAAGAAACAGCTTATATTTTAAAAGACGAAAGAACATAGGTATTTATTGTGGCTAATGTGATTGATTGAACTAGATAATATTTAGCGCTTGCTAAACTATAATGTATTTTTCATCATTAATCCAATTCTTTGTTTATATAACAAAGACGTTTTATTGTAATGATTTGCTAAACTCGATGCGGTTTATTTATATTTTTACAGATCCGAACTTGAACAGCTAATTCAAGAAAAGATGGCACACGTTGAGGAGCTTCGCCTAATCCACCAGGATATTAATAGCATGGAACAGGTATTATTATAAATCTTTCTGAAATATCTTGTTGGGACTCAACCGGTCGTATGTAGAATGCATCGCGTTTGGTAATATGTTATGAGATTGAAGCGTTGTAGCGAGAAATTATTACATTAACACGTGTGTACAACAAGCTCGAACTAGAACATTTTATGTACATGCATTTTTTTATTGGACTCTCTACTGAAAATGGATTCGACAAAAACGCTCGCCTTACCATGCAATTTCTCTGTTATATATCACGCTATCTATTGAAGATTTATCATCAAGCAAGAAGCCTATACTTTTTTTCCTATACAATTTTCGACTGTCTTAGGTTTTTAACCATTGTGTAAATGACGGAAACTGATAAGTGTGCTACCCTAAGATGTAAAACAGCGTATAATTTATTCTATAAATATAACGATATCTGTAACCACTTCTAGATTTTGTGACGGGTACGCTTTATTTGTCATGTCAAAAGAGGAAAACAAATTATTTTTGCGAAACGCAGTGTCTGACCGCTTCAAACTGAAAGTGGAAGAACCCAGTTTCTTCCTCATCAATCAAAAAATTTGGGCACTTAAAATTTAAAATTTATCAGTACCTTCATACAATGGTGATGCAATAGCATCGTTTTTGCTGATCCAATTTCTAATTCAGTATATGTGTGATGTTTAGCTTTTCTGCATTCATCTTAACGTTTCTATACCATTTTTATAGGTAATTAAGCAAGCGCAAGAAGAGCGCAACCAACATCTTGAAGTGGCAAAGCAGCTTCACCATGAGATTCGTCCCCTTAAAGACCTTGTCGATAGACTTCGTGCAGAAATCGGTAAGCACACATTTGCTAGATGACACAGTCCAATTTGTTAAAGAAAAGCCAGCATCAACAGAGAACTTCGGCGGCTTCGTTTTTATCTAAGCTGTTTCATAGTCTGAGTGAGTCGCTATTATACGATAATTTATTATGATCTATCATAGCATAGCATAGCATACAAGAAAAGAATTGATCGTACTCTAAGGGTGGTGATCCACAAAAATGGATAAAACCGCTTAACTATTGAGCTCAAGATCTTTTCTCTGTTGAGCTTCTAAAGATATACCATTACGCCATGTAATATTTCTCCAATGTTCCACTTATGTTAAAACTGACGAAAATAGGCAACGTGGGAGATACATAGAAAGAAACAGCTGACCATATTTTAAAGACATTGACTCGAAAAAATCTACAAGCTTCCGTTGAAAGTTGCACCGAGTACTTCTTTTTTCTAGGGAACGCTTTCAATCCTTAGACTACGATGTTACAATGTTATAGTCTAATGATGTTAAATATGATAACCTTAATAACGTATTATATTTTGTATCCAAACTAGAGAGAAAATCAATTGGTGACAATACTCGCCCTAATTGCTTAATATTTCATATATGATTGATTGGAAACTAAGAGTCACAACGGCGTACGGTGTAATTCTGAATATATAAAAATAAAACAAAAAAAAAAAATATATATATATTTTTTTTGTTTTATTTATATATATATATATATATATATATATATATATATATATATATATATAGTCGTACTAGATGCTGTTAATTGCTTATCGTTGAAATTGTGGTTGTATATTCTCTCGTGTATGTGATCGTATTCGTTTAGGTTTGGCAAAGCTTCCGGAACTTCACCAGGAGGAGCCTCTAATCAAGCCAGAGTTTTTTGAGAGACAACGCTTCGACACCCAGCCAATTTCGCACCATGATATGGGGGCTGCACCACAGGTCTGCATCTGTTTATCTTACAAATGTTATTGTTACAGAGGGCCATATAAATTCATATATGTACCAGTCAAACACTGGTGTGTCATTAGTTTTACCCTTTGTTTTTGCCTAAGTATGATGTATTGGCATGATTTCACCCTAGCACTCAAATTAATAGATTTAAAAACCCTTCAATAATGACATTAATGTTTTATCTATAAGCTGTTAGATCACAAGAGAGAATGTCGAATAAAAACACAGTCTTCATATGAGTCACTCTTAGTATGTAAACGAAAATGTTTTATTTTTTATGTCGAATTGATTTTCTATTTAGGACATATGTAGGTCCGACTGCTTCATAATTGTCTCTCGCAGTACATTAATAATAATTATAAGAATAATACAATCAGTTGCTTTTTTCCTCCCTCGTTGTTATCGAATAGGTTCTACCCGTAGTTCCATCGGACAATCCTCTTTTGCAGCAACATCAACAACAATTGGCCTCGGCTGTACAGCAAATGCGACAGCGAGGCGGAGTCGGAGCAGCTATTCCTGGGATGGGCGGTGGTGCAGGCGCGATGTCTGCCGGAGGTCTAATGGCTGCTGATCGGCCGCAGAGCTCGGCAGCGTTCCGTCAACAGCCTCCCCCAATGAAAAGCTGTCTTTCGTGTCATCAACAGATTCACAGGTAAGTTTGAGCAAACGGGAAACAAGTGCGAAGTTGTTAAAGGTTGTTAAAAAAGCTCCCGTCTGTAAAGAGGTTGCTTTCAGTGGACCGTAACGTCATTGCATGAACATCTTAAACAACTATAGATTAAATCTAATGATTGAAAAATTTATTTTAGTTATCTTATAGTATTTGCTAAACCTTTAGTCCAAAATCCCCAAAGTCGCCGATTTGAGCCAGGCAAAACAAAACTATATAAAATGAACAATATAATAGTGCATATATACAAACGAAATTCGCAACTATGTTTGGAATAAGCTATGTTCTACTTAGCAATCATCTTTTTGTGACTAAATTGAGTGCCTTATAAATTTTTGAACCGTGCGATTTACGCCAGAAGCTAGGTGGTGCTGGAAAGGTTCAACTGCGTTGTAATACAACAATTAAAATGCTCCCTAGTATCTTTATAAGACTTATTTATATAAACACTGGTTAAAAATTTAAAGTTGCGTTTTTTTTTACTTTTAGGAATGCTCCAATCTGCCCACTTTGCAAGGCGAAGTCACGTTCGCGCAACCCAAAGAAACCTAAAAGAAAGATGGAAGATTAAAATAATGCCGATAAAATACTTTTCAAGTCACCAGTGCAGGTTATAATGGTGCCTATATAACAAACGTTACCCAACAGCATGCTGCTCTATTCGACTCGCAACCTATTCTTGCTCGAATGTTTGGATCGCATCTATTTGACCCCAAAAATCAATTATTATGGCTCTATGTTACCATTTTGGTCCGTAGAAGTTCATTAAATGTGACGCCATTGCTTTTGTTTCTAATCTCTATAACACTATTAGCATCGAACTAACATCTGCTATGACTAAAGTTACGTACTCCTTACCATCCTTAGGGCCATTACCAACCATAAGGTCATTTTTAGAGTGTAAGTAAGGTGATATAAAGGCGTGTCGTAGTGGCATAAGTAGACATAAGCGATTGTCTAAACCGGATCGTACATTTTTCCAATGTTTTGATATTGATTTTGAGTCGAAGCCATATCTCATATATTTAATTTGTGATTAAACAAACAAAAGAGTTGAATAGAAGACTTGTACATTAATTGTACGGTAATCAAACCACTGTTGATGTCGTAACACACTAATGATCACTGCGCTGCACCGGCTGAAAACACAACTTCTGTATATGGTTGATAAAAGTCGTAAATTCTGCTTCCGTCTTAACCATGGGGGAACTGAAGATGTCATGGGGTTAGAGAGCTGGGAAAAGGGATGAAGGGCAAAAATGGTTTATGCAGAGTGACGATAGGCGAAATGGAGAATGCAGCTGCAATATGAAACCATTGGAGTATGCATCCGATTTACCATAAGAATTATAGGATCCGCATCACTTAAATATGCAAACTTTAATTAATCGGATACGTATGTTTCGAGCGTTTTTGAAGCCGCTTCTTCCTACGCAATCTGTTGAATCTGCCAAATCTGGATGCTCACTCCGAGGTAACGACATCCTTAAAGGATGACAGCCGGATAAACAGGTGAATTTCCGCGGGCATTTAGGTACATTTATCTTCTGCAGGTGTATAGCAACCAAAGAAGCGGAGAACCTAGTTGTAAGCCTGATGGATCCTCCGCTTATGTGTACTTCACAAGATTGTATTATTATTATTATTCTATAACGCTATATAATCGAAACCTTCAGGTTTATTAACCACGTATTGCAGAGAGAGAGAAATAAAGTTTAGTAATGGTTGCTAAAGGGCGATATTGAAATGGCAATGATAACGGATGATTACCGCTATCAGCATTTAATCCACCATCACCCACTGATGATAAGTTAGGCAACCAGTCTGACTTGTAGACGTGAATTAGTGTGATGTCAAGTTCACGCGTTTCGTCAAATTTTCATCAGCAGACGAATAGATAATGTTCAGTTATAGGGTACGATACCAAACACGCTCAGTTCCTAGTTTACCTGGGCTTTTGTTGAAATGGGGTCCATTATTTGAGTTAGGCAAGGTCCAGATGCCGTGTAAACCAGACATAACGCCCGTTTGTATTGCCTTGTATTATACATCGATGTATATTATCTACAAATAGATGTGTTAGAAAAAAATGTTAGACCCTAACATGCATACATCAAATAAAATCGTACAAGTTGTGTGGATCTGAAAGAAGCTGTTCAGAAAGAACGATTACTGTTTTATATTAGGTTCACGATGCGCTTGTATACCAATTTTAGACAAAAATAAATCTATGAAAAGCTGACTACGAGTTTAAACCTCCTTGTATAGTAAAATTGATTTGGCAAATGGCCAAATCCTGTATATATAATACATATACAGATTTTTTTTACTACAACTTTTGAATTCGATAGTATGATGGGTCTACTTTTGAGTTGCGTTTAATTCCTTAGTTAATTCCCGGTTATTTTTTTTTCATTTGAGCTTACGAGTTATAAGCGATTCTTGCTCACCCGATAGTGAATAAAATCCTGTACTTATACAGCACACTTCGTAGCTCTGTTGTATGGATTACAATACCTATTATTTTTCTAAAAGAAAGCATTTTAAACTGTAAAGTATCAATTCATCATAATACAGTACACGAGAAAGCTACGCATGCTTCAATTCGAAGATTAAGGAGAGATAAACGAAGGGAGTTCAGTATGTGACGGAAGAGATTTCTGTCGGAAATTTAGGATTAAAAGTGACGCGTGAACGGCTGACAAATGACATATAGACAGATACGTACCTATAACAGGAACGAACTTTCTAATGATAGATAAAATAAAGAAGAACACTGCTGATCTCCAAAGTTCCTACGCCAGAACTCAACGAGAGCACGCTCGTCACAATGGAGTTGCTGTCTACTTCATTTGTAAACATGCCGTACCTTTTTGTAAAATGTCATATACATAAACGTGCCGAAACATACAATAAACAATATATAGTAACTAAACATTGTAGTCTTTTTCGATACTCGGAACTTGTTTTTCAATTACGTCCCTTCAAACTAATGTATAATAACTATTTATCTAGATCTGAAATTTGAGTTACCGTTACTGATCACTCAAATCGAGTAAACACTGAGTGCATTTTTTTAATTCTTCGGGAGGAAAGCCGTGGTTCACGTTTAATTATTCATAATATTTTAATCATTATATGGTTAGTTAATGATAGTCTTTGACTAATGTCAAACGTATGGAATTAGCAAAAATCAGTAGATAGAAATCTGCGATGTTAACTGGTAGACTTATTTGATCTCATTCATGTCGGTACTCTATCGATTGGGAAATCGACTATACTCGATCTGTTTACGCTGCTTTTTGAGCATGGCCTTAGTACTAATTCGTCGCGGTGTCTTCTAAATAAATAGGAAATTAATTATAGATTGATTTTTATATGGCGGAAGCCATTGGGTCTCATCAATCTTGTTCGGCACTACATACAATTCGACAAATTCTTCTAATAACTTTTTTGATGATTATTCGTTTGGTAATTGCTGGGAAAAGGATTCTCTTCCAAATGCTCTTAGGACGGACGAATCTTCTATGGTGAGCATTTTCCGGATTGCTTTCGAAACTACGTCTGCACAATACTTTTTTCTTGCTCAATGTTTTACCGGAAACTTCTTTATTAATAAGCTAAGTTGGTCGCGGAGTGTTCCCGCCGAGACTGTATAGTAGTTTATGCAAACGTGTGCTTAGCATGTCAACAATCTTCTTGGTTGCGGTCAGTATTACTCATTTGAAGAATTGCTAGTCATAAAAAGCCTATCTGATTCATTCCACGTTAGAAAACAGGTCTCGCTTGTTGTTAAACGTTTAACGTCACTTTTTGCAGTGCTGATCCGTCAAGCTCCAAAGTCGAAGATGTGCCTTGTAACTAAACAACCATGAACGTCTTTGCCATGTTTCGAAAATATGCCAGTCAGCGTATTCAAAGCTTATTCGACGTCCCGTCAGAAACGTGTTCATGTATCGCATTTCTTTGCATAACCTATATGATGGCCGGCCAATATCCGATTCGTTTTTCGCCGTTGAAATTGATTAGATAACCACTGACGACACACAGACTGTGTAAAGAGTTGCCGAAGGTTCTTCTGGTTGCCAGCAGACGCATGCCTAAACGCAACGTGTGTTTATGTTTCCGTGGAAGTTCGCTTTCCTTCCGTGCCCCCTGTGTGTTTCCTTCTACCGCTACAGAGAGTTAAAAAAAAAGTTGGGTTTGCTTGTATTTCTCAGCGCAGGACTCGAGTTTTCCTCGCGATGTGCAGATATACAGGCCTGTTAGTTATGGCGAATGCTGATGCGCGTTTGGAGATTTCCGAAGAGGAATACGTGATTAGCGAACGCCTAAGATCTCCGGGTGGTAGCAGCAAAAACGAAGTTAGGCTGTGGCGTCGAGCATAAAGTATGATGGGTGTTTGATTTATCTGCATAACAAAATTCCTCTGCATTGGAATGCTTGTGATTCATGTTCAAGAAAGAGTCGTACGCAAATCTTTTGAATGAATCATGGTCGTTGTGTCCGTCTTAGTGAATTTGGGTTTGTCCTTGATAAACATTCCTTTGATAGCGGATAAAATATCTGGGTTTTTCATGGTGAGAAGTCAATGTAGAACCCGGACATGCTTAACAGAATAAGTCGTTAGCATCATTATCATAATGATAATACTATGCCGTTGCTGTAACCGGTACATCTATCGAGACAGGTTAGCAATAAAAAGGACAGTCAATGGCTCCTCTGAAAACTGCGGATGAACATTGATCGTTACTATACAACTAGTCCAAAATCTCAACGAATATGGATTTGATGCTAGATAGTAGTTCTGGTGTTCAGTGTGCCTCATTTAAGATTTCCAACGTGTAACTATTTTTTGACGTTTAAGTTTTTGTGCTATTCACGAAGCTGGTAGTGTTTATTTGTTATTGGTATAATTTGAAACAGCGACCCTATGAAAATAGGGATTAGTAGTCAATCGCCTATGCCAAAATACTAAAATGGGTACTGCCTGGCGAAACATTGTTACTAGGGGCCTTTTGAAAGATGTTTGCATCTTACAAACTCATATTTGAACAACCAGTATCTAGTTATAAGTGATAAGTTAATACTACCACATACCAGATACAATGACTTCAGTCTATCGTTGTTATTTGAATGTTTTTCCTGAGGATCGAATTTAATGAACCTTATACTGAGTCGCTACTCTTTCTTTGAGCATCGGGCGACCCATGTTAAAAATTTTTTGTTGACGTTCAGTTTTCGCGTCAACCCTTTCAATATGGTCTCAATAAATTTGGCTACATAAGCTTAAGATACTGCCGAACCTTGCCCTCGTAGGGCAACCAGATTGCCTTCTATGTCAGAGGGGTGGAGAGCCAGGTTTGTTTTGAAAGATTGTATTACAGGGTGATAGCGGGGAGAATGTAAAACAATCTGTTTCATACATTCGATGAAAGGCGTTTGGGACGGCTCGCTGCCTTAATTTATAAATAGTTCTTTCCTAACGCAGTATTACGTACCGTGGTCAACACTATAAGTTATTACATTAGTATGGATAAGTGGTGCGAATCTGCCTGTTAAGGACGAGGTGCTAATAAGACTGCTTTAATCTGCGTTCGTGTGTACGGATATGTGCTGTAACATTCCATTGAATACTGAGAATATCTGTACTATGCAATAGCAAAAAAACGCACGCAAGGTGCATCCGCTTAAAACTGGTATTTTGGTAAACTCAGTTGGTAAGTCTCCTAGCTGCGCGTTTACCATTATTATTATTATTATAGATATGTTTATGCAACTGCACAACTGGCTGTCTTAATGAAGACGTACTAGTAAGCTCGATTAGGTACGCGTTTTCCATGTGCAACAATATTGAAACGGGCTACGTTTGCCAAGGATGTATGGATTGATGAGCACGCTGAGAGTTAACTAAAGGGAAGAAAATTCGCGCTTTGTAATAAGAGATCGGTTGCAACTTGAAAAATACCGAAGCAATAATACAGTTTCTGAAGATCTTTGCGTATTGTTTTATTAACAGATCTGTCATAATCTACGCTCCGTGGGACGGTTTGACGGCTCGTAGTTCTCACCTATTTTATGACAGTATGCGTGCAATAAACGTAGAAGTCGCACTGTAGCACATTATTTTCCGTTGTATGCCTGGGGCGGTCGCATTTAAATTCTCATAAACTTTGGCAGCATGCGTTTATCCGCTATTTCTGGCACTAGAAGAAAGCTAATCCTCGTTAGAACGAGTAACACGCTCAAGAAAAAAAAATGCATCACCTTCTTAATTTAAGCAAAAGGATCGGCTATTATTCAATCATTTTCCGCTCAGCGAATTAGAAGCTTTAATACCTGAACTATGACGGCCTATGTCAGTGCAAGTCTTCATGCGGTACCTAAAGAATCCAAGAAAACTTTCATAAGGCGAATTAACTGAATTTAGATTTAGAGGGCTAAGAAATTTATAAAAATGGCTGAAGAAAACATTTTTGATACACCTGGACTCTTTATATAGTAGCCTTTTAGGGAACAGAAGACTAGTTGCATATGCGCGGGTACTTAGAAGTTATTTGCGGATTAAAGAAGGAATATATTGAAAAAATACAGTGGATGGTTTAGCTTCCGAATTGGAGACGTAGTTCTAATTTCTCGCTTTGTCTATACAAAGTGGGTCGCAGACGTTGTTTATATATACGAGCTGGTGAGGCGCGTGATTCTCGAGGAACATGCAAATCGAGGCCTTGTATGTGATTAACAAGCGCAGAGAAAGCCTTGGTTCTTTTCCGCTGGGTTGCACTTTAAAGACAGGAGCTGGTAGGCTTTGTTAAAGGTTTAAAGGGGCGCTACAAGAAACGTTGTTAATTTGAAATCGTTACTCCTGACAGAGATAATTAATACTCACTTTATAAATTAACTAATGTTAAGTCTCCAAATCTAGATCTAGGTGTTTGAAAACATATGAAAGCCATCTGTTACATTTTGAATCAATTTTAAAAGAAAATACATCTTAATATTCATATATAAATAGGCTTTGATTATATGTAAATATCGCCTACAGCTCACATGGTTAGCTCACTGTTGTGACTTAGCATCCAAAGATGTGATCTATATTGTATTTGAATGACGCAGACCAGGAGTGCCGTTGGATTTCGTGACCCTGCCCTCAGCGTATAATCGATCTCGCACGATGGGTACTGTCGCCCAAATATGAACCCTTGAAGACAAAATGCAGCGTTTCACCAGCATGAATTATGTCGATTATTCTTCGTCCAATCCATCTAAACAAGTAGGCGTGCGATTTTCAACATGTGCGATGAGTGTAGAGCCGCCATTCGTAAACTACTTCAAGAGCAGGGGTCCCGCATCACAACCAAGCCTAAACTAGGCCTTGCTGAACGTTCCGGCTATACTTGTCATTCGCTGACAGCCTCTAACTTGAGTTTCGCGTCCTGGCTTACGATGATCGGATGCGAGCGGACACACGGCGGCGGTGCTTCGTTGTGGCACTGTTCTATTCCTATCAAACCGTTACCCAAAACAGGTTTATTCTGGTCTATCTGTGATCCCCTGTAACACTGAGCGCTCAGAAAACATCCGAAACCTACCGGATTTTATGCAAGCGAGCGATGCAAATGGGTGCGATGGAGCGAAAGGAGAAACAGCAAGCCCTGGTGATTTACACAATTTTCAACGCAGGGTATGCGTTTTTAGGTGTTTCTATATGATGGGCACAGGGTAAATATTCGCCATTTTGCCTAATATTCGATTTTTCCATTATACAGTATATAGCTTTTTACGGTTGCGAAATAAAAACAATATAAATTATCTACTGCTTTAAAGGGGTCATATTGATGATTCCGAATAGAAGTGTCGATTTCTCACAATTTTATCACTTATTTATTTTTCTTACAGATGAAACATCAACTATCAATTTCGACAGAGACCAGATATTTGTCCTGGTGAAGGAGATTGTTCACGCATATCCATTCTTAGATTATCCTGATGAGCTAGAGGACCTGCTACGGAGGGAAACTGGTTCTAACCCGTGGGGCTCATGTACCTCGAACGATTTTCTTTTTGATCTTGTTGATCACGTGCCGATGATTGTCTACTCAGACGGATCGGGCAGAACCAGACCGTGCCCCCACCTAAATGACGACATCAATAACAATCTGAATGACACTGGCGTGGATAGCGCTCGCGGAACAGTTTATGAGGGATACAGTCGAAACAATAACAATGCATTGTTTTGTACAAATGCTCCAAACATTGAGGAGAGTCTTGTCCTTGTGAGCTGTGCATCCTCCTTCGAACCTTTCAGCTCCTTTCCCAGTCCTTTGAGATCGATTTTCGATGCCGAACGATAACGATATTTAAGTCTTCTTGAAGTTCTCGAGATGTTTATTGAACGAAATCGACGTAATGCAGAAATATCTGCTACTGCAAGTAAACTCTTCAGCACTAGACCAGAGCAGATATTTGTCACACATGCCAGACTGAGAAATATGCTGACCAAGTCAGAAAATGAATACATAGAGAGTTCGATTGCGAAGAGCGTCACCAGAATCAGTACAATATCTGATAGCGATTCGCCGAAGCAGGAGTAATTAAAGAGTTTTCAGCGACGCGACGAAGCCTCAATGTACACTATGAAGCAAATGTACACGTTCTTCTTAGGGCGGGTGCTCTCATAATTATTAACTGTAGCATTTTCTCTCGGGGTCAAAGCGAACGCTTATTGTGTTACTCGTTGTCACGCAAGCGACGTTCAGTCTGACTAAGTATCATTTGGGGTGCTCAGTGTCGTCACTGCATTCCACAAATTACGTCCGTTACTGCGTTTGCGCATACCCAGAATAAAACAGAGCGCGTACTTATCGGCATCACATTTCGAACTTAGCCCAGCTCACCTTAGATGAAAGTAAACACTTTACTTTTACGCTATTACGGGGACTCTCATTGATCCAGCGAATTTGATCAACTCGGGTATGGACTTCATGACCATACATCCAGATACAGGAGGATAAGTGCGCGCTGGGCAACTGTAAAATGGCCTAGTTTTCGCACAAAAAACCACTCAGCTCTCGCTTCAGGAAAAATAGACGGAGCAGTGGGGATCATTTTGGGTACTATACTTGAGTAGTTCTAAAAACAAGATGCTTCCCGCGGTTCACATCCGATAGCTTGGATATTGAGCATGACTTGGTAGAGTAATGTTTAAGTAAGCTGACGGTCAGATCCTTCCTCAACCATTTCTCCACCGGCAAATGATTCGAATTCAGTATGTACGTGCCGTCCAATTAAAATACGCAATTTAATTAACATTAGAATCGCTAGATAGATACATTTGGTGATCTAGAAATTACTGAATTTCTTTCTATGTGCGTGATGATTGCGCATTCTGTAAAAAAAACATCATTTTCCGAATATGCACCGAAAATTCGAACCTTCTAAGGAAATCCTGTCCGACTGCCAGAAGTCTCTGCATCTAATCTCTCGATGTAGCTCGTTCTGTTCGATAAATCAGGTGGCGGAGTGAACCTGGATTTGGAATTATGCTGAAGTGTTTCACACCGTTTGCACTTATTCGGATAGTGCTTTGTGCTTTCTCCAAGTGGAACACGCAACTAACAAAATTACTTCGTTCTACAGTAGATTACAGGCGGCCCTTTAAATTAATGACGAGGTCACCATATTTCGCTAACAAAAATCTATTTCACGCATAAGTGAATACCCCTTTGTACCTGCGCGTCAATATCCAATGCATAGACAGGAATTAGTGTACCTAAGGAGTAAAGGTGACTAACAAAGGTAAAAATAGCTAACTAAAACCAAATAGATTCAATTTTAGAAGGGGTTTTTGTTTTGATGTTGGACCTACTAAAAAGAGAGAACTACTTATGAGCGAGCTTTGGTCGATGAAAGATTAGAGTACATAGTAATATCATAGTGTAGTTTACGAAAGATAAAAAATATACCAGGTTCAGCTCTAAACTCGCTTAGCTTGCTTCAGCAACTATTGCGGCCAATCTAACTGCCTCCGGTATTTAAGTAAGCATCAAATAAATTTAATACGTAGCAGTAGACCAGTGCTCGGGATATCAGTACTCTGGATTATGATTGTTTTGAATTTACTCCGTTATACAGGATGCCCAGTATCAAAAAAAGTTACTGGTATTATAGCTTATACGGATTGGTTTCCCAAATTGAAAAAGCCAAAACTTGCTCGCCTAACTTCCGGCATGTGAACGCATATAGAGAAAATAAACGTACGTACTTTTAAAGCTTTCCAGTACTAGGTCTGTTTCACTCATGTAAAAACATCTTTGCCGATGAAATCATTACCTAATCCGGTTGTCAAAAATGTCAAAAAAAAAAGAAAACAAAGTACACTGCTCTGAACGGGAAAGAACCAGCGATTAGCGATGTAAAGAAACTCTTCGAATAACAATTAGATTACGTGGCAAATATGAATCAAGGCTGCCGCTACTCCTCGATGATCCGTTTCGTTGGCGTGGCCGTTTCTAAAGGCGGGTGTCGTCAGACCCTGCGACTGAGGCCACGTACAGCCAGCGAAAAACGAAAACTCGTCCACCCTCCCGTGTCTTTATAAAACGAACGCAGAATAGAACCAGCCAGTTTATCCTACTGTTGGTAAAGGGTGAGGGCGATCTAATGACATCATTAGCTTCAATAACATAATGAGTTCGTTCCTAAGCAAGTTCTAAAAATAACACATTGGAAAGCCTTGACGATTTTACTGCTATTGCTGCCGGGGGTGCTACGACTACGCATGCTTGCAGGCCTCTCTGACGACCATTCTTTTGTACTATATTTAGAAAAATTTCCACTCGCGCAGTGAAGAGACTCCATAGACCCTGCGCGGACGCTGTGGCCTGTAGCAGAACTCAGATTTGGTGCGTGTAAGAATGTAGGATTGCGTCAGCGAATGTCCAAGCGTCCCTATGCTAAAAATAACGCTTGATAGCTCGTTTGATACACTGTTATATTGTTATAGTTGATATATATGGAAAAGTGTTGGCTCAAAGTGCTGAGCAAGAAGAATTCGTAGGCTAAGACCTAAGCCTGTGTCACTATTAGACATAGTCTATAAGCAACGACTTGCCTTGTTTTCACGTATACCAAAACAAGAACGATAACGGCACGTCTTAGTAAAATCAGTGATAATTAGTAGTAGCAACTAAATTATGAGTTTTCGCCCCGACGTCCTTATAGAAGAATATATAACAGAAGGGACTACTTCGTAACAAATGAACGCATTCTATTTTCTTTATAAATATTATAATTATACGTGAGAAATTTATCTTAATTTAATTTTATTTTTTATTTACTTATTTATTTATTTATTTATTTTTATTTATTTATTTATTTAATTTGAAATGATGTAATTGTATCCAGTATTTTCGTATGTTTATGTAAAATCAGTTTGGTAAGATCATTATTAAATTTTGTTATTTTCAATAGATGTTATTACTATTATTGTTATTATAAAGAATAGATTAGCCAACCAAAGAGATGGTTGCATTTTAAGGCTTTACTAATGGAGAAGAATAAAATGGCAAAATAGTACCTTCTGGCCGTTCGTCGAGCCCACAATTTACTGCCTAGGATCATTTAGATAACCAAACGTGAAGGCTGTGACAATGTTTATTCGGAATATAACAGATTCCAGGTATATATATATTCCTTGTTGTTAGTAAGTGTTTTTTGGTAATATAGGTTCTAATTGTACCTTTTATTGTATGCCCTAGTATTGTCTTTCTTTGGTCTTTCTAAATAATTGAAATATAAAACATATTTCTTTTTATTTTTTTATTTATTCTTTTTATTTATTTATCCACAATCGAATTTGCCCTAAATCAATAATTTCCTTTTATCTAGTAAAATTTGGCTTAATCTTCTCTATGGACGTGACAGCATGTTTGACCTGAATAGACCTGAAACAAGAAAATCCGCTGGCACTGAGAGACTGGCTATCTTGGCTATTATAGAGATCGATCACTTGTCTTTATCGTTCTTCCATCCCCTTCGACGCCTCGTACGCGGGTCCAAAAGTTGGAACAAAGTTCTGGCTTCAAGCGCTCAACGGCGAAGTGCCATTGCAAACATGGAGCAGTTAGATTATCGGTCACGGTTTCCAACGCCACCATGTACATTCACTCAATTTGAGAACACCTGTATATAGAATTGCTCCACAGGTAGGTAAGTAACGCATCTGCTCGCCTTTGAAATGGTCTGCAGTCAGGGAAAAGATATGTGCCAGCTCAGGATTAAATTACATTAGAGGTACCCAGTAGCGACGGCCAATGATGGGGGACAGAGGTGCACACGGAAGGGAGAGCCGGATAAAACCGTGGTTCCTCAGCTCAATGCCCTACCTGACGTTCTACTGAAACTTCTTCTGCTGTTATATATCAGAAATACGTTGACTAGGCATAGGATCCATCCTTACCAACGATGAACTTAGAGTCGATTTTGCAAGGTTAGCTCGCAGGCTGGCCGACCTATAGAGTCAAAAAAGCTTTTGCTTTTCGTCGATCTTTTTCAAGTACCACTTTGCTTTTAGCAAGGTCGGTAAGCAGGCCAGAACTGAGTAGTATTTACGGAAAGGATGGTTGAGAGGTAGCAAAAAGCTAAACTGCACCAAGTAACAGAGGTAAGTTTGACTTAAGAGCAGTACGCCGTCCATACCGCGACAAAAATAACTTTGGAACAACTCTGTTGTTTGTCTGAAATACTTGCAATCAAATAGACAGGTTTATGGGAGAGTCTTTGTGCTGAACGTAAAACTTCTCAAGGAGCAACGAGGCTGGTTAACTCTAACCCATCCTCAATAACGACCAGCGAGTAGATCATACAGCTGTGTCCTTAATGCTAAAAGACAGATAAATTTCTTAGGTAAGATGGGGGGGAAGTGAAGTCGGCGAAATAAGGAAATATAGCGAAAAGAAACAAGCTTTTATGGAAGGATCTTCAAAAACAGCGGGGGATAGCCAGCTTATTGGACACGGAAAAGCAATCGATCAGAAACCGACGTCGAGAGCAGCAACAGAAGAAAAAATGGCTGAAATCGACTACACACACAGACAGACGCACACAGATACACTGGATAAAAACATAAGCAGTGGGTCCAACAAAAAGAGCCCAATCAGGGGACGTTGACCAGCTACGCTTTTGAAGAAAATGAATCGATGGTTAAACCTGCTGGCGGCGTTCGTCCGTTTAGCGTCAGTCCATCTCATAAGAGATCGTGCTACGTACTGGAGAAATATTTGGCGAGAACCCAAACATCCGTGAAAATTTCTGCACGGACGACTAGGACGTAGTATGTGAACTTTTAGTCATGCGCATTTCAACTTGGCCTAAACTGTAGAAGTAGTTAAAAGTCGCAAAGAGGAGACATTCGTCTCATGAAATGAACTGTGCGATTGAAGAATAGACTCAGCTTGTAAGCTAATGCAATGTACTGGAAATAGGTACTATAAATAGATTTAAGAGAGGATCACCATAAGGTTTCTCTGTATAGAAGTGTAATCTCTTTGAAAATACAAATTAGTGAGTGGAATAGATATGAATCAATGAAATAATGGTGACATTTCGATATATCAGAGGTGCGTATCTGTTCCGTTCTTCTTTTCGCCCACCATGTAATATTTTTTTTCACAAAGAATCAACTGTAAAGAGCCTTATATACTAACCTTAGGCTTCACAGTTACAGTCCGAGATTGCAGGATTTGCACCTGGTGCACCCTAATTAACTATTCCTCTTACCCAATTTCCATTGGCACCGTCCCTGTATGACTGATGTGAGCATAACAATTGATAATGCAATTATATAATCATGCTAATAACAACAACACAATATGTTGAATTATTACATCTAATGTGGTCACACATGGCCGACGACCAAGTGAAGGTAGAACTGGGAATTTTTGCAGCTTTGGATATTCCTAGCCAAATAGCTACGAGCAGGCAAGCAGTGCCACAAGCTGACAAATAATTATATTACAATAAAAGAAGCTATATGCTGACTAGCGCCAGTTTTCGCCGCTACTTTCTTTCGACGAAGTACAATTTCGTCTTTCCATTACTTCAGTAGACATCTGGAGTGCTGAGAGCGCATCTGCGATTCTTCACATACGCCAAACGGGCCTAAAAGCTTACTAAGCAGAATCCCCGTTATCCCTAGTAATTCGTCTCTGTCAGATGAAAGTCGGTGACTACCAATAGCATATATACTGATATCTTTAAAGGTCGCTGTATTGGGGAAAAAGGGCTTCCAAATTTCATTTCGTTTATTGCTACCATCATCTGTAAACGAACATTCGTCTTCACTGTTAGAAAACCAATCAAATAAACAAGCAGAAAGGTTTGATAGCTCTTGTCTTACCTAATTAAGCTCGGCCGCATAGAAAAACTTCGTCCAAGGATTGTCCCTTATATGGATTCATTTTTATGAAGTGTCTGCCTTGTTGCGTGAGAGTTGAGCTTTTTTCACCATTATTTAGCATCACCGTAACGACAAAAACAACAGCTAGGTTAGATTACCAATTGCACTAATGGTGGCGATTGGATTATTTCAATATGATAGCATATAATGGCACCTTGTTCCCTATAATTCTATAAGCCTTACGTTTCTTTCCCAGTCTTTATGAGATGCACAGAAACATCGTGCCAAATGAAAGGAAGAAAAATAGTTTTTTTTTTTTTAAATTGCTTGAGTAGTAACAGATAATAACCAATGCACAAACTCCACATAGAAAATGAGGCAAGAGCCAGCCCATCGTGGACCACGTCCATCGTCTACATCAGTGGTAAGGTGTGCCTATCGAGGAATTTAGACTAAACGAAAGCGCCTTAGACAAAAACTCCGCTACTGATAAAGATGATCGACGTTAAACAGCCTCGAACGAACAATCTCTGCCTTGGAAAAAGGATGGGATTTTGACGGGTTCTACCTGTCCGGTTCTTGCCACGATGGAGGTGGCTTTCGGTCACTTAAACCGTTCAGAAAGAGAGTCACTGTGGACCGACGTAGCTTTTTGTGTGGGCTCGCAAGCCGTCCGTCTGCATTTGCGTGTCGACGACTCGTGGCCTCAGAGAGAAACAGCCGCAAACGGTGAGATATGTGCTGGCGCAAATAGACGACCACTTACTGCTGGTCTTCGTATCTCGTATTGGTATTCTCCGAAAAAAGGCAACGAAGGTGCTCTGAGTGATGGGGCACGCTAGGAGAGCAAAAAGCATGTTGAACTGACAGGACTCTTAAAGAAGAGTCATTGATGAACGAGCTGTCGACTAGCATTGACAGAAGTGTGCGCAGGCACTTACGACAAACAAACTACTAGGGCTAGTTGAGTCACCGATCTGCCGAGAGGAATCGTCTACAGTTAGGTGAACGTAAGAATCAGGCGACTCTACAGGGAAGGGATAGGTCGTAAGCTTACGGTGGAAGAAACGCTCATTTGCCAAGCAAGCGAATCTCACAGAACCGCTTGACAGCCAGACGATAGAAACCCCGATGGAGGCCACGCCTATTCGTGGCTGGAGTAGTAATCGCTCCTAATAGACATTCGGGTGACGAACCTAATGATACTATGCTGAATATGATGAGTATTATTGTCATTATGATAAGTATTTTTCTAAGGAAACCCCTCTAGCTACGCTTACTTGGTTGAGACATAGAGGCATGGCGACAGCAGCCGAAGGGGTCTGGTAAGGCTGGAACGGAGCCCGCATTAACAGGCCAGATTAGTTGTTATTCCGTTGACTCTAACAATGATGACGATGGCGACTGGCGCAGTGATGCAAATGACAATATCACATTGTGGAGGGTCCTTTGTATTTCTATTAGGATAGAAATAAGCAAGAAACGTTCATTGGTGCAGCTGTCCACTAAGGGAATAAATATCCGTAATACTTTTACATTAAACACCTAAAAGTAACACGTATACGTACTATGAAATGACGTAAAGAAATTATTTTTAGATTAATGTAGCAATATACGAAAAGATTTTTCCCTACGTTCTATCGTTTTTTTTTTTATATGTTTCAATAGAAATACGAAAATAGGTGGGGGAATCTTATCGTCTTTATTTGTTGTTTACATTCAGATGCGCTTGAAGATCATTCGGCTGCTACTGATGTTTGGCTTTGACTTTTGTAGATGTTATGGAGGTCCCTTTTTGGGCCTACTTCGTTACGGAGAAGGCTTTTGCTGTTGTATCGTTGGTGATAACTGGAATAATCAGGAATCCGTTTCTATTACCATATCTGATATAGATCGTAGCTAATAAACTGCGATAAAGCTGTAAGAAGCCAGCTGAAAGATGACGATGTCGCTTAGAACGTAGACTGGCTTCATTCATTCATTTATATGGCCAATAAGTCAGGCATGTAATGCCAAGAGAACAAAAGAGAAATCACTTGTCAATGCATAAGTGATACAAGTTTTCGGTACAACAATAATCAAGATAAACAATTGAACAGCAGACAAAAATTAACTGACTATCCTTTGGACGGGCTTTTGAAAAAATAACGAATATACAACCATAGTTTAGTGGGGGGTTAGAATTTGAGGTGTTTCTAAACAAATGATTTATTGATAATTTTAAAGACGGGTGAATTCTTGCTTATCTGGAATTATTGGGCACGGCGCTTATTATTAAGTCACAATTATGAACAGTCTCTTGGCCTGATGCTTAAAATGAAGAACAGAAAAGTTGTATTGAAGTACGCTGCAGCACAGAGAAGCCTGCAGTAGGCTTGCCAATTTTTCGATATTATTATACACATATAT
>NW_019213075.1:11788-58343 GCF_002532875.2 Varroa jacobsoni | reverse complement strand
GCCAGCCAGACAGACAGACAGACAGACAGACAGACCGACAGACAGACAGACAGACGGACGGACGGACGGACGGACAGACGGACGGCCGGCCAGCCAGCCAGCCAGACCGACAGACCGACAGACAGACAGACAGACAATTTCTATGACCGGCAGCATGCTTTATCCGCAGAGCAGCAGCAGCAGCATTCGGCGGCGGCGGCCGCGGTAACACCGGCGGCAGCAGCAGCAGCAGCCGCAGCAGCGCCTGCTGCTGCTGCTATCCAGCCAGTCAGGCAGCGGTAGCGACTGCGGCAGCAGCAGCAGCAGCAGCTAGCAGCGAGTAGTCGAGGTCCCGCGGATGAGATCCGCTGTAGTAGTGAGCGATTCTGCATCCGCACCCGGCTGCAGATAAATGCGGATGGTATCCGCGTTGAGAAATCGGTTCGATCCGCACTATCCGCATTATGGCGATTAGCGGATATATCCGCCGCATATGGCTGGCCGGGGCCGACGGCACGTCAATGTACATTTTATTATTATTCTTATTATACTATTGTTATTATTATTATTATAGTACGCTCATTAACGATAACAGCCGCCATTACGGCAATGCTACCGACGACAACAACAACAATATAAGACAATTATTGAGGCAATCGCAATGGTATAATATAATATGAGAACATAACACAGCATGCTAGGTAGTGCTATATGAATGGAAAATGGCACATAACCCGATTGGCGACAAGAGAGCATTATGGAACGGTTCGGATATGGTTATCTGCCTTCAAGAGGAAACGAATCGTCGAACGAGTTACCTGCACTAAGGTCTCGTCTTCTGTTGCAAACCCATTTCCTTTTTTGTATTTGCTTCCTTTCTAATCTAAATTATTGTTGTTACTGGAATTTTTGTTGAACACGACTGTTTGTACTACGCTGAAATCCGCCTGCTACTCGCAAGCTGACATTACTGCTGTGATAGCATTCTAAAGCAACGTCTACAAGAACAGCAGCAGCTGCAGGGTCCGGCGTCTCCTCGGTGGATGGCGCTTGCGCGTGTGATGTCACGCCATCAGCTAGACGTAAGTGCTGGCAGTTCGCCATTGCAACCAATATAGATGAACGACAGCAATGGTTTTGTCGCCGTTGTCGTTGACGGTGGTGACGGTTACGGCAGGTGTTACGATGTACTCCGATGGTGAAGAATTACTCGGTGCTGCTGCTGCACCGAGTAATGGCGACTACTATTGATTTGCGACTGCTGCTGCTGTGTCTGCTGTTAGATCCTCTTCAATCGTAGCCGTCGTCATCGTCGTCGTCGTCGCTGCCGCCGCCGCCGCCGCCGCCGCCGCCGCCGCCTGAATATGTCCCGTTCCGTCTGACCCCGTCGCTGCCGCTATTTGTACGTTTCGTTCTCTCACCCTTCTCCAGCTTCGCGGTCTCTCCAGTCATTCTGTTATCTTCTAGTCGTTAATGTTTCTATCCTACAAGTTCTGCCTGTCTGCTATGTGCGGCCGATTTTTTTTCTTTCTTCTCTCTTGGATCTGTTTCAGTCTACTGGTACAAAACAGGCCATGCTTCGATATTAAACCTTGTTGCGGATATGTAAAGTATGGCAGGGCTAGACGATCTCAGACCCGGACGAAAGGGCAACGTATTCTGACGAACTGTTGAAAACTCATTTTGCAGGCTTAAACGATAGATGTCGCACTTGGTTGTTTTTCTATCAATACTTGTACACAAGAACATTTAACAGAGGGAGAGACAGAGAGAGGTAAACCTCGCTTCAGGTCGATAGATTATTGATAAGGATCCCAGCGACGCAGTTCTCGTTAGGAATTATTAGAAGGCGATTGGGGTGGTTTTCGTCAATCATTTACTTTAGGGTTTTCGATATGCAGAATTGCAGTACTATGTGTTTGGTATCCCTTAATGAATATGAACTTGAATAGATCCTAAAGAACAATCCCTTTATGTTAGCCCGAATGTTTTCTTGGCTCATTGCCTTTTTGGAACCTACTCAACGTGAATTTAATCGTAGCATACCTAACAGCTAACAATAATCTCAAAGTGTTTTAGTAAAAGTTTTACGATATACCCCAGGAAACAATCATATAATCATTTGAATTGATCTAATAATATTATCACTAATTTATTCACAGTGACCTTGTTCCATCCTATAAGAATGGTGACGAATCCTAGAGGTTCCACCGTGCCAAGCAAATCAAACTACCTACCAAACGCATTTTCTTGCCGCCGCACAACACTATATATAAAAGTAACTAAAAATTCTAATAGAGACAAAAAAAAGCCTTTTAAAGAGTTAAGTATATTTAGCTTCGAAATTTTTTGTGATTTCGTTAATTACTCTCAACTATACCAAAAGTTCCTTATCATTATTGTCCCATACGAAAATCGATTCCAAACGACGTTGTTTGACTTAAAAACCTCGCTGGCAAAACTTCCTTTTTGTCGTAGTGAAAATAAGGTCTGAAATACATTCAAGTTTCAAAATTGGAACTTGAAAGAAACTAAGGTCACTTTATAAGAAAAGCAACACATCATATGTACTCGTATGCGTTAAATATTATAATAGTTTGTTTTCGTTAGACTCCCTCCTAAATGGTCCAAGGAAATACTCATATTACGATGTGTATGCTATTTTTTACCTGTCGCTTTAAATGATAATTCGTTAATCAGCCTCGATTTGTCCCAACTATAACTCTCAGTTGAAGCCATTATGTTATGTTATGTTGGCCGGTACACGACCCTTACGAGCAGGCCCGCTGCGCTGCAGTGGACACCCTTGCTTGATTACTGATGCGGTGTGGCGACCGGGGCGCCCTCTAGAAAGTTGGCGTTTCTCTTGGCATAGGTCGATCCTCAGAAGAGACCTTCAACATCCGCCATGACACTTGGGCTGCTGCATTCATTGCTCCAGTGGGTTCGTCCGCCGCCGGCGCGGTCGCCACCGCCACCATCACCACCAGCGCCGCCGCTGCGCCCAGCTCATTCTAAGTGTCGATCGGTAACCCTCGCACGGACTTATGCAAATGTTCGGCACCAGTAAATAGTCTTCGTAAATTATAAATGTTGCGTAAAACTATATTGAACGTTAAACGTAATAGATAAAATTAGCAGCGTACTGCATTCGAATCGAAGTGCAAGGCGTAGAAAATGGCGGTCGGTCCATATAGCCAGGCTTGCGACCGAATGGGAAAACGGTGCTTGTTCCTACTAACTACTCGATTTCATCATTGTCATAGTCAAATGCGTATGAGATTAAATACTAGCTTGATAATTATCAGTTTATGTAGACTCTGAAATGTTTGTTAACTACGTTCTATATAACAAACAACTTGGTAATCGAACTCGTCTTTTCCATCCTATCACAGCATTACTAGCAATCTCGATTATTGATTGGCTTATATTTCAATTTTGGATGCTAGATATAGTAAATAAGATCATTTTAAAAAATCAAAAACAAAATTTACTTTTTTCAAAAACTTATTCAAGGTGCGCACACACTATGCTAACTGGTGTTCGTTAATAATTTAGTATCTTTTCTTTTTTGTTCAATCGTGTACCGTTTCAAACGAATACGAAGCAATTGCCTGTGGAATACTGGACCTAACGTAAATACAATGCGAACATTACGGGTAATATAGACAGCTCAGTTGCTACAACGTAACAGCAGCGCAAGCTAAAACCTTTAAAAAAGAAAACCCGTGTGCCTGAAAGAGATGAGCATTTATTCTTAGTACTTATCGTTTTCTGGTCTTACAAAACGGTAGATCCAAGATCGGTAATAATGTTATTGTTAGAGTGCGGCATCAATATTTTTTGTAGCAAATTTTGCGAACGATTTCGAGCTTCTTCAAGAACGGCAAGTTTTGTTTTTATCAATTGTCTTCAACCGATGATCTCAGTTCTAGTCTTTTACGCATATGCTCATGTGCCATAGTTAAATGTCACAACCGACTAGACGTACCGGAAGCCCTTCCATTTTCTTGCACTCTAGCTGTTGACGGCAGATTCAATATAATTAAAGTTTACGCCACCAATATAGGTAGTCCGACTGCGTTCAGTTCTTTACTCTGGTGTAGTTACTATGGAATGCTTTAATAATCCTCTTACTTTCCTGGAGTTTTTTTAACCACATTGTTGTACCATCTAACTTGCTTTGATGTTCAACTTGACCTCAGATATTACTGAACCGCGGAGCCACCCGATCAGACCCCTAGGCAATTTTTGCGCTACCCTTTTGCAGTGATTCCGCGTTCCCACTAAAGACCTGAGATAAGTAGTAGATCTAATTCTCCCGCCTCGTTTTTTTGCAGTTAGTCTAATAAACTTTTAAAAACAAAGGCACTACCCCTTGTAATTTAAGAATCTTCAAGCGATCGCAAAAATCATCGGCGCCGACCGTCCCACGATAAAACTCGAGAAGACCACAAAACATCAATTTAAAGAGGTGTAATTTCCGATAAGTGCTTTTATATGAAAAAAATTCTAAATGTATCTAGTCGTTTATCTTTCTAGTGACGAAATGTTTGTACTTAACTGAGAACCAAAAATGCCAAGAAGTCGGCTATCGGTTTAAAATAGCAATCATTTGAATGATTCGAAATCTCTTTGATTATCCTTAAAGGTATATGTCATTACATATCTTCATGTATACCACTCTTAGAATGCGTAAAGGCTATTAAACACTTTGGCGAATTATATACAACAGCAAATATGTATTCTCTAACTTATCGAAGTCGTATCTTGGCTTCCCCAATGCGGGTTGGCAATCTGTTGCTAGTTTGCCAGTTTTCTTTAAAGCAAAAACAGTTACTTACTAGCACTTACCACTGACCTTGTTAAAATATTTGACCTATTGGAAAGCAATCAGGTCAACGTTTAGTGATAGACCTAGTGTCCTGTACGCTCATTTTAATCGATTTTTGTTTTCTTTTTTACAACTCGCTTGTCCTATGTCTTTTTCAAAGCTAGTAGTTTCATTGTAGAGTCTTTGGCGCGCTTTTAGCTTGTATTAAATAGCAGTAATATCATGATAAAGATGGCTAGAGAATTGCTCCATAATCATAGGAAAACACCGTATACAAGAAAACGCTATCTTCAAGCAGCACTGCCCCATCTCAAACCTCTCAGAGCATTATCGTCACTTAAATCAGAGCATCTGCTTTATTTGATTTCAAATGAATTTGAAAGGTGTTTGTGGCTCCTTTGCAATACTATGTGTAGTCGGCGGTGCTTATAGAGCATCGGACTAGCGTTGGTGGCAAACCGTTTTTTCCGTTGAGTTGACGCTGCCATCCTAACATTCGTTCTTCAGCGATTTTCTGGGCTCACAGAAAAGGTAACAACCATCACCGCTGCCGCTGACACCATCTCTCAAAGCTGTACAAGCTCATTCTTTTCATTGCCGAGCATTTGTCGACAACGACCGCGGAAGTAGGAAGTCGCTTCTGGTCGCGCAAGGGGGCGGTACGGAGCGTAAAGCAATGAACGAAAGCACAGAGTTAAAGCCTCAGTTGCGTAGCGTTAAGCGGCCCTAGCGTTTAATCTAACGGATAAAGGAGACAACTGGGGAACAACGTTCACACACAGTCAACTATGTTAGGTTACATTTCGTAAGAACTGAAAATTGAATTCTAGGAGAAATACAAGAGGGCATTGTATTTTTTCTGTCTTGATCAAACTATGTACGATATGTCTACGATGTTTCTCCTGGTGTTTTGTTTTTGGACGTTTTTAGACGGGAAAAAGTCAACGAGAGCGTAACACGAAAAGTCAAATACTAATCCTAAGCGCAGCTCCTCCTACTCACATAGGAAAAGTTTTTAAGCTAACAAAATAGTTTGTTTAAGCCCCACCGGACTATTCCTTTCTTGCAACAAGAGAATCTTCTGGAAGATTTTCCACTTCAGCTCACATAAAAAGAGCGCGTAATACTTTTGGTTCATTACGTTGTCGGCTTCAAAGGGGGTTTAACGGTAGAATACCATGTTGATCTTGAAAGCCAAAAGCAAAAACCTTTCGGTTCGCGTCTTCTTGTTTTATCCGGACCCCTGAAGTTTCACAGTAAGCTGCTTCTCTCGAAGCTCTCTCAGACTTAGTCGTATATGCATACAGCAGCGTCATCATCGCGGCTTCGTATCGACGTTGTCAGGTGCGGTGAACGTTTTCTTGCCAAGTATCTACACACCGTGCGAATGACTTCTTCAAGAATAAGAAAAGCTTATCTCCTTTGATTATCCTTGATTTGACTGTTAATTAACCACATTGCTATATGTTTCTATAAATCAACCGAAATCATACAGATTTTTAAAGCCACGGGCTACGACTTTGTTTCTGCTGGATATACCGACCTAGACTATCTGCAAAACACAGAAAGAAACGTAGATGTTCGGTCGTTATTTATTAATTTACATCGCACTACTAATTGATCGCAGCTGGAGTTTTGTTCATAGTTGCTTGCTGAGTTCAGAAGGAAGTATAAACAAACAAAATAATTATACAAATCATAAACATTTCCATTAGGTGCCCAAATAAGCGAATATTTGAAACTGTCTGTTAAATACTGCCGTTAAGCAGTGGCTTAAAAAAGCTCGTCCCCAGTGCAAAATGAAATGCCTACGGCGGGTCTGGAATCCGTTTACGTTACATGACCCCAACATAGCACCATCACGGGAACACTGGCGCGCGTATCTAGGTATACACCATGTGAACCACACGTCGCATAGAACAAATGAGGTTCGCTACAAGCAGCCCCGGTGGCTAGACCACTTTTGCTGTTTGATGCGTCTTAGTTGGATGAGACACTGGTCAAACATAGGTCAGGCTTACACGCGACGCTCATTGCATAACCTCTATAAAATATTCGACGAATAAGAATCTACACCACATTGTTATACCATGCCGTCTCCAGTTTTGCGACCATTGTACAATTGTAAGATTGCGTAGGCTGATATTCAACGCAACGTGGAAAGCCTGGAGCTGTTTATGCACGCAAATAGTTGTATAATAAATATTCAAAGGGGGAACCATCGCTCCCATATAAGGGATATAAACGTTTTAGATAATAAGAGATATTTGTGTTGCCTAGAGGTTACGGGTATGGCGCATCAGGTAACATGGAGCTCGGTCAGCCTCATGAATTCCAAAAACATTCTCTGAACCGAACGCTATCTATGCACTATATGTTGTATACGAGGCATAGCTTTCAAAAGAAGTCATTTCAATGAGGAAGCTGCACGTGCTGCTTCAAGGGCAGCACGTGCACACGGAAAAACTCAAATGGAGTCTACAATCCCACGACCCAATGCAGTAATAATAAAAAAAAGAAGAGGATACATGATTTCGTTCTTGTTTAATGTCATTTTTTAGTGTTTCTTCCTTTCGGTTGTGCTCGGTATGATTTGGATTCAAAATCTACCCTGACACCTAGTGATGGAACATCCAGGGAACTACTGACTTGCTCTGGAGAACAACGTAGCTGGCTGAAAGCTCTCGGCGGCGGTGGATAGAAAGCAGAACAGAGGCCGGTTCGAGACCCAGACACTAACACTGTGCCATCATCGGTCACGGCGATGGAACAGACTAGTAAGTTACAAAACTCATCCAGAAACACAATGTCAAGTGAGAAACTAGCCATCGCGTTAGCTCAGAAGAACAGCGCCTAAGTAGATAGCTAACTTGCAGAACGAAACGACGCTAGGGAGACTGAAAGGGAACTACTAGAAGCAATACAGCACGATAAGCTATCGTGTTAGTCCAGCGGTTGACAAGAAATGTTAGACTGATACATGGTTATAAATACGCCACTTCGATTCAAAGGACAATCCGCAGACTTTTGTCGAAAGTAAATAAGTTCTTTTCTTTATTATCTATGTTTGTCAAAAGAATAAAAATGGTTTGGGAACATTTTCTTGTTAGGACACACTGACTGTTGTAATATCGTGGGTTTTTTTTTTTGAACTCAACGAAGTTCACCTAAAGAGGCACTTGGTTGCGACGTAAATCAAAATGATCTTTATGCCACTTTGATAACTCACACAAACAGAATATTAACCATACTAGGATGGTAATGAAATTCGGAATTAATTACAAGTATTTTTTTATACTTTATACGTCTCTATAAATTCATGCCTGCATCAGATCACTTGTATTAGTTACTTCATAACTTTGCTTAATAATAGTCGACATCGAACCACAGAGGCCGTTGGTAATAGCAAGGTATAGTCCCAGTATCAGATATAAGAAAACCAACTGGAAAAGTTCCAGCGTTAAACGCATATATTGTAGCAAGCGTTGTAAAGCACTAACCACAATCGATCTTTTTAGATCTTTATAAAATCTCTAAAAATGCGAATGCAGCCCTTTTTGCTTATTCCGTATCCATTTACTTTATAAATAATAAATTAATTAACGAAATGCTCTGATACCTTCGAAAAAGCAATATTTTCGAAGTCGAGCGTTCGCCTACAGGCAGCAGAATTTTTAGACAATCGACAAAAACGGAGAACAGAAAAACTAGTTTTGACAGAATCTCAATTCTTTGACGAAAGATGTTTTGCCACAGCTGAGCAGAATAACTGAGACTGAAGAATCTACCTATTTTTACCAGTGAGGGTCCACAAAACTTTCTTGGTAAGGATTTCAATCGCGTTGGCAAGCGTCGATTTAGCAATGTTCTCATCATGGCCGCGAGGTTTCCCTATGCGGGCTTGCTCCAGTATCGTAGCTTTTCATATAAACAATGCAAGTGTCGTACAGCTTCGCTTTGCTAGCAAGTATTTTAGCTATAGAATTTTAGAAAAATTGCGAAGTTCTGCATGTTGCTAACAACAAAATCAGTTAGTTAACTAATAAGAAAGATTCCTTTGAAATTATCAGCACCATCTTTCTGCTTCAAAAGCTGCTTTCTCTCATTAAAATGTAAGCTTCCTCATTGACATCATTCGTAACCAGTGTATGCAATGCAAATACTTGTCGGTGGTTATTTGGCGCCCACTTGTAGGCACAGCAGGTTAAGCACGTATAGTCTGCGAACGTTTAAGCTGTAAGGAACCAATCAGCCGAAGCATTTTTCCTAGTTCCCTAATATTAGACGCACAATTCCAACGAACCTTTCTAGAAAAATTCGTTTTCTTTAAAATTAGAAAAGCCAGCGAGGAAGGGTCACCATTATTCTGCTGGTGGCTTTTTGCCTTCGCTATGGCCGTGTCGCAAATTCCTTCAGTCTGCTTCACAGATCAGTGCTTACCTTGGCGTCATTGGACGCATACGGAACACTTGGCAATACTCTTCTGCATGTTGGCTCGAAGCATTTAGTCACTTCAGCGGTGGGCGTTTCAATATGAGTTATTGCAACTATATCCTAAATTAAGCAATGGGTTAAATAAAAATTAACATTAAGACGTGGATGAGTTTCTACGGTATTCTACAGGTAGACTAATGTATTGGACTTTCCATTATTTATTCTACGGAAAAGCTAAATATTTCTAAATGCTACTTTAGCAAACAAAATTGCTAGAGATACACTCTAACTGAACGGTATCCGTAGAGAAAGGGTATTGCTGCGATACTGTTCAATGGTCACGTTTAATCCTCTGATCGTACAGATACAGGAATAGTCCACGGCTGCCATTTCGCCAATTGGCATACGATTCCATCTCGATTGATGTTTCTTGCTTGCATCTGCTGCGCAGATATTCAGGTCATTAAATCATATGGCCTGAAAGACTGAGTACATCGTTTGCATGTTCAACCATTGGCTGGTATTCTTACAAGCCTGGTCAAAAATAATGAGCATTGTATCAAAGGCACTTTTGTCCCGTCAGACTTGTATGTGTATCGAGAATATCGTCACTGCGCCGCACTGATGACGTACAAGTTGCCGTAGTAATAATCAGCCCTAATTTTCATAAGGCACTTTTCTGAACACATTGTCTCAATAAATAGTCGAGGAACCCTTCTCGGCTTTTCCACGTAAGCGTGTGTGCAACACTGTAATTTACCGTTCATAACGTACCTGACTGGTACAACTGAGGGTCCTTTAATAAAGCCGAACCGATGTAAAATATTAGTCAGAATAGTCAGTCGGGCTTCCGTTTAAAGAACCGTACATTTTAGTTCCTTTGCGTATTAAATTCACATGCGCAAAACATTCGTTCCGAACTCTGACGAAGCACGATACGCGATAAAGCTCATTTGACATATACAGAGCAGACAGTTTTCAAGAGTTCCCTTGGGACATATGCTAACTACGAGACGTTTCCTAAGCGGACCAGCTTTCCCATCCCTTAGTCCCTACAGGAGACGCACTGCTCTCTAAATTTGTCGAAACTCGAATTCTGCCGTTGAAAATTCAACTCAACTTAAGCCTACGTAAACCAACCCAATCGGACAAATCGCTTGCAGCGCCTTCTTTGTAATTTGCAAAGAGAGGTTTAAATAAAGAAACTGTGTTACAGCAAAATCATATGGGCGAATCTAGTGTGATACGGCACGTAAACTATTGAAAATAGGTAGCACATGCATTTTGGCTTCGACAAAGGCAGCAACACCAGTCACGGCACCTCCGATTCCGTAAAACAAAGCAGTAATTTCTAGCCGTTAGCGTTGCGGGGGAGCTTCAGATGATTTTGGTTCGAAAATGCGTGAACCAGAGTTTGCCCCCGAACTCAAAGGAGAACGAAAGGAAGAGAGACGAAATTTAGTGCCTCTTCGTACCGCACTTACTAGGTTTTTAGCCACGTTAGAAGTTGGCGCGCAAAATGAGCATGCGTCTTAAAGGAAAAGGGCAAGCACCGTATTTCTTTCTCACATTGTTTTTAGCATTAGCGATCCCAGCGGACACCGAAAAACATATGTTTTTGAAAAAACGTTTACCAGTTTACATGTTCTTAGAATTCGTCGCCATGCCCTCTCTAACAATGACCGCTTGTTGACGCGTCAGAAATGATTCCTCAACGGAACGGCGACAAGGAATAGTACGTTATGACTGCAGAAAAGGTTGCTAGAAGCGCCTTACAGAGTTCCTTTTATAGAAACCTAGTACAGTACAGCAGTGACGCAAAGGCCAGCATCCACGCTCAAGACCCCGTAACGGAAATAATTAATGTCCGTCGAAGCAACACGCTTCGACTGCTTACTGAACAAGCTCATTGTCATATGTTTTTTCGTCTGAAACGACAAAGGATATAGGTTGTGAGAATGTATATAAACAGACTAACAATTATATGGGTATGCATCTCTGTAATCGAACTAAGCCAGGTAAGTTAAATTTATGTCGCAATTTTTTTTAATGAACCGTTGGGCACTTACCAGAAGCTAAACAGTTCAGCAGTGTTATCAGTTACTACGGATATTGCTGCTATTGAAGCTAAACAGAGCACAACTATTAAAGTTACAAGACTCATTAAAAAATCGTACCCTGTTTTTATGCTATTGGATTCTGTTAAGTCGTTTAGAGCTATTTAAAAAAGCTGACTAACTTTTCAAGTACGTAGCATTAGCAAAGTGACTTCGTACATCGAATATATGGACTCATTAAATTCTTTGGGTATTACCAGAAAGTAATTAAATCAAAGACAAAGACATTGCTTGCTTTTAAATATTAACACTCTGTGACTAACTCTGTTTCGAGGCCAAAAATGCTAATGTGACTCATCGAAAATTGCTGACAGAATTGGTCGAGGAGGCTTTCATAGCAGAAACAACAGTTAATTCCTGTTTCGATCATTTTAAGAACAGCAATTGAGAGAATGAAAACCACAGACGATATGACCACACCTCGGCACTTCAAACGAAAAAACGACCTGGTATGATTTTGAAAGTCTTCGGCAAAAGCGCAATGAGCTCAATAAGAGATGTACGAGATATATGTCGTACGTGTAACTAGAACATTAAAACTTAAGAGAGAAAGCCAACAAATGTTCCTCATAAACCAAGTCCAAATCTAATTGGCACACAGGTAGCGTATCCTAAAGACAATCTGGTCAACAATTAGCAGTAAAAATCGTAGGCGAAACGCGAGCACGTCTGTGTTACCCACCGGTGTGTCATGCTAAGGAACTGTCTCAGACAGGAGGAAAACCGACTTTAATGGCAATGCCGAACAAGTTCGGCCGTGATCTGATGCTCATACCCGTAATGAATAGCAGGAACGTTTGCTTTTACGAGGAAGAGGTGGTTAATATTAGCAGATATCTCGAATTCCAGTAGAGCCTTAATGTGTATATGCGGCGTTAGCACACACTGCGGTCAATTAGCGCCTATGCAGGACTCTTCGCCTTCGTTATTCAGTCGCGGCTTCGAAAAAAAATCGGATCAAGCATTGGCTTCAGGCTCCACATTCTCCAAATGTATGTTGGCGTGTTTTAGAGCGCTTCTATATTTTATATATAACATCGATTCTCTCAGACAGGCCATTGATAGGCCGATTAAGTGTAATGATGCAAACAACATGCATTCACCTGTTGAGATGCTCTTAGACTTAAAGAACGTGCGTCTCACGGGACCGAAACACTGTTTTTCCATCCTGAATAGTGTAAAGGTTATTTAAGTTTTTGAACCCGCTCTAAATAGCTCTAGATAACTTAGTGTAATTGGTCTGATTGTTCTCCAATACAAGACTGAGCATCTTTACGCATGGTAAATGTTGCATGCTTGCAAAGTCTTACAATTCAGGCCCAATGTTTATCAAAGGCATGCCAGATTAAAAATAAAATTTTGATAATTTCTAGGTATTTTGATTTGTTAAAAAGTTGGCCGCCCTTCAATATTTCGTTAGCCAGAATTGTGCAAAGCCCAATTAAGTTCTGTGCAGTATAGCCATGATACAACTTACTTAACACAATACAATAACATTTTTATTTGTAGTTAATAACGAATTGTGTAAGAAAACGAAATATATTCGCTGAGAATAATACATTTTTATGTCCCTGCGACTTGCTTACTACGTTTAAGAACTCCTGATGTAGTCCAGACACACTTCGTTTCGTACCGGGATCCAACCGTATGAGATAGGTCTCGAAAACTTTTATCTAGCCTTAATATCGATGTTCATAATAGAACAAGTAGAAATGTAGTTGGGGCTTGCACAAGTTATATTTGGGTATGACTAGGAATTAGTCTAGTGAATTTATATTAGTTGTCATCTTATTTTTTATTATTATACTTATATTATTATTCTTAAACATTTTAATATTGCCAGCCTCGTAAAATTCGCTCATTGGCTTGAGATAAACAAGTTTTCACTATGCGAAAGCTTGTATGAGAGCTCGTCAGGCACTTCAGCGAGTTTCTTTAAATAGGGGCGCCATATATTCAAGGAATACGTATATTTGAACATTGCAATCATAGAGCGTTATATAGGAATCCCTTTCTCTGACGATGATGCAACAGAAAGTTGTAATCTGAAAAATTTGCTATTTAACAACTCCAGTAACATGTAAATCAAAGTGTGGACAGATGTGTATAGGAATTCTCAAGTCCCAAATAAACTCGGCTATATCGACAATGTCAGTTTAAAAGCGTACCTAAAATCTATCATATTTACCAGAAGATCAACTGCTAATCTTGGCACCAATTCCTTAAGCGGGTCAACTGAAAGCTGGAAGTAGCACATAGTTCCAGGTCATCGGTGTACAGCTCATAAATACCGCTTTTAGAAACAACATAAATTATAAGATCATGTATGAGTAGACAAAACAGAACTGGGCCTACGCAAAATTCTTTCGGTACTCGCTAGAGACAATGACCTATCGACCTTAGCTGCTAAGCAGCTGTCCAACCGACAAGGCCGAACCAAGCGACAGTCGATTATCAATTGCAAGATTATCTAGTTTCGATTCCAGACAACCAGTAATCGTGGGTGGGAAGCTCTATCGGACGCATTTGGCAAATCTAAATCTGCACTAGTGAAAATAGGCTCGTACTTAGCGTACATATATAGTACCTTAAATTATATACTAAATGCTTTTAAGCGGATATGCTCCTATTGAAGCCGTATTGTTCATCTAGCAGCTTTTTTGGGACGAGGTATGAATTAAAAGCTTCTCAACGGTGACATTGTAAGTTCTGGCCCTATAATTGTAAACATAGGTTAAACATTCTCTTTGTGTTCAGCTAATGGGCTAATAAAGTTACGGTACAGCAACAAAAAATAACGCAGGAGGTCTTCACCAAAGTTAAGGGTAAGCTGTAGTAAGTGAAGTACCACTAGAGATGAGGCTACAGTCAAGCGAAAATGATCTCAATTAATCTTTAATAGATCTAGCCATTTCCTAAATTGATGATCAATTAATTAGTATACTACTTCACTCAAGGTCAGAATCTGTATGGGTGAAAATAGATGTTCGCAGAGAAGCTTCTATTTCTTTAATCTAATCAGATATGGGCAGCCTATTGACCCGAAAAGCAACAATATCTATGATATGACGAATTTCCTTTCTGCAAATCAAAATAAGATCTTAGTTTTAAAACGAAGAGGACAGACTCCTTCAAAATTATGAATCTCATGGACGTTTTGTTCAGGTTGGCCTGTCGAGATCGTTGTCTAGTAACCTGTTTTTGGGTTGCCATAAAAATGTTGGTAAGTATCGCAGCTGCCACCGATCCAACTTGTGCTGGAACATTCTTCGGTCCGGTAAAATGCGATAGTACTCGGGACACTTCAAGACACAATTAGAACATGTGTGTTTTTCTATGTATGTTACAGGACGCATCCTTACCGATACTAAACTATAACCGCATCTTGAGGAAATTATTCGTTGTAGAATTTAACATGTCATTGTGTGATTGCGCATAATCACATGTTCTTCGGACCGACTCTGTGAGACTGGCCAGCTGAAACGCCACCTGGAAACATCAGCCTTACAACCAGCACTTCAGATAAGTGCTTCTGTAGCATTTGAATGAATCATCGAGTTCCGCTTCTAGAAGTACGCATCAGTCAATCGCCTTATTTTACGAGTATGTGTCAGATAGACGCAGGTATAAAACAGAAGTCTGGTTCTCTCTTATTCAATTCGCGATTCAGATCGATTTCGATTTGTCAGTATGAGCAAGACAAATACAACAATTAAAAATCAAATGTTCTTCCGATATTTTCTAGGGAAGATCGTACTTTTGTATGTGTTGTCTTGTTCGAACTGCGCATGCGTAGAACTATCGCAAAGAACTCTCGATATGAAGGGTCGTTTTAAACAGAAGCAATTTGCAGTTCGAATAGGTACTTTCTAATGGCAAACCGGCTCGCGCGTACCGTGCTTGGGACGCGGAGTGTGCCGCGTCACTTTGACGTTGTCCGTGCAGACTCATTCCACAAACTCCGGACATCGAAATCCATACATCGGTGTTAAGATCAGTTCCGTAACAACCCGAATGCTTTAACTTCTCTTTCAACGCATAAAATAAGGCGATTCTTTGAAAGTTTACTACGTCTCTAGAAGAAATATGCATCAATACTAAGATGGCAGCTTTTCAAAAAGTGGCTTGACAGATGCCACTTTCCTCACAAGTACTTATCCAGTTTGGCAAGCCTTTATCGCTGTTCGACGAAAATAATACTAGTAAAAACTTGAACATCTACTTCAAATCAAAATCCGCAAGCGTAGCGTCGTTTATGAAACCACACAAATGACCTGCCTCGACATAAAGTGCCAGAAATCATATACGTTCGTGAACTACTTCAAACACGATCAACCACTGAAATTGCCTGTATATGCTCCTCAAGAGCACGCTGTACAGTTGTTATTCCTGATACATGGCTATGCACTTAACATACATGCACGTGCACTTACACAGGTTGCGTTTTTACTCTCGGAAACTCAGTTGAGATCTGTTACTCTGGTGAAAACAAAATCGACATTTAGGTTGGCGGAAGGCCAAGACAAGCAAACCGTTTGCGAAAGCGCGACTTCTAGTAAAATCGTCTGACGAGATTTCGAACGCTGTTGTCCGCCTGCGGAATTAAAAATCGAGTCAAAGGTCAGTAAGCCTAACGGCCATTGAACCTACTAACCTAAGCAGAAACTACTAACTACTTCGGAGAATAGCATTACGCACGCCTCTGCCATGGCTAGACACCGCCAAAAACATATGCTTCGAAACAGGACTTAAACAGAAATTTAGTCGCAGTGGTAATAAGCGAACACCGCCCTGAGAGTCTGCGCCGATCCCTTAGACTTTTTACGTTGTCTTACCATCACGAAATCAAGAACGTCCCCGGATCCTTCCGGTGATCTATCGGACTTCTACAAACGTTTGTATTTAACGCTTACGCTCCTGCCTTCATTGTCTTACATTTCAGGCAAGCGAAAAGAGATCTAGAGAGTATATAGGGGCAAACCAAATCCATCTAGTCGTATGAGTCGGTACAAAACATTAAGTCCGACATAGATATATGACTCGCTTGGATATCACGGGGCGGAAATGTAGCACTCAATTTTGCCTAGTATGCACCAGATGCTAGTATTGTTAAATAATTTGAGACCTTGTCTCAAAGACTGAACATAAAACGAATTTCTTAAAAGACGTTTAGGCTTAATGAACGGGAGAAAAACCAGTTCACTACCAGAACATCAGTCAAAGATTTTGGGGAACAGTTGAAAACTGCTTAGAGTTCAACTTCAGTAGTTCATAAAGTTTGATTCAGTGATTTTTTTACTAAAGAATAAAGCTGAAAGTGCTTTTGTCTTCCTTTGTTAATCCGCTGCTGCAGAGAAGTTAGTTTCGATCACTGTCAACTCTGCACACGAAAACTAGAAACGCAGGTCATTGCGTATTTTTCTCATAGCCCGAGGAGCTTATTTTTTTTGCAGATGTCTACCTTCGTACGAAGTCGCTGTGATCATGTTGTTCTATACTAACACCAAATGACACTGATAATGCTTCGCGCTTTTTAGCCCAGTTCCCTATTAAGGTTTTAAAGTGGCTTAGTCGACGAGTGATCTGCTTCGCGATTACAAAGTTTTAGCCATGATGTTTTTTCCACGAATTAATGTAGCAGTAAATGGTAATTTTCACTTTTTTATGACCTATGCTGACTGTCATTTTTAGGCAGCTCAAACACAGCTCCAGTAGACTATTTAAGAGCTATAATAGGATATGACGTTTTTTTTTTCAGAATTCACCATGTGCTTTCCGTAGAAGTCAGCTTCGGAAATAAACCTGCTGTGCGAAGGAAGACGCAGGGCCTACAATTCTGCTCAGCAAGCGTAGTTCTCCCGTTATTACCAGTGAAATCTAGTAGGTTCTCTCCTATGTCAACTAACATGATATATGCGCGATGCCATGTCCACACACGCGCCAGTTTAATTACGTTAAATGCTAATGACGACACGATAACCTTAAATTGTTTCTATTCGAAGCAAAACAACGAATTCAATATGTCGACGCTAAAGGGTAGGCTCGTTTGATGTAGCTTAATAACGCAATTTATTTTGTATATCCACTGCTATACTCCTTCGAAACCGACCATTACCCTAGCTAGCACATATCTGCATGATTTGTTCTAGTCGACTCTAACTAACAGAAATCAGTAATACTTATTTGACGTATAATATTTCCTGCAGTAGTGACGGACCCTTTCCTAGATGACTAAATAAAACGTATCTCATTGAAACGACGTTACTCCAAGTTACATGAAACCGTGCTAGATATTAGGGTCGGTTACCCTCACGGTCACCGGGCTGCGATACGCATCGGCAGTGAGGGCCGAAAATGAGCCAGAGTAAACTAGCCATCAGTATTACATGAGTAGCTAAGAAGCGTGGTCTTGTATAACGATAGCAGAAGCAGCCGAGGCATAGGCTAGACAAACGCATGACGAATCTAGGCACGAGGCTGGCTGTCCGGAGGCGTAACGGCCGGGCGGGGGGAGTGGAGGGGGCGGTAGTGGAGTATAAGAGTTCGGGGGAGGGCAGCGAGAGCTCGTAGGGCCGTGGTTGTGGAGCATACTGGATTGGTTAGTCCTAAAAGTAGCGTATGTGGGATTTCTTTAGAAACGCTGCCCTTTCGCCCCCGCTAGTCTGATTAGGCAGGCAGCCACCGCGGCTGTGATCCCTCTGGTGCTGCAGGACCATCCACCGCTTCCGTCGATGGTTCCCCACAAATATATATATATATACAGATGAGGTGGGGGTCTGGTCATCTAGCCGAGGCCGTATAGTTGGGGAAAGTGCTTGTCGGTGGCTCTGTCCATCGGCCGCCAAGTCTGAGATTGTCGTAACATTGCTTTCGCCCCAGGGAGGCAGAACGTAGTAGTAGCAATAGAAGGAACAGCGGCAGCAGCGGCAGACCTTCGATCGATACGACAAGGCGGCAGCGCTAGTAACGGCAGTAGCGGTGCCCCATAGCACCCTATCTCTGTGCAGAGGAAGTACAGCGTCATCCGTTCTTTTACAATGGGCGCAGAGTGGTGCAGAGGTTCTGCACCGTTCTTCGCAGACGCCGCCCGACTACACATAAGCATACACACTTGTTAACCCACGTACCGCGGCAGTATAACGTAACGAATCCTGGACGAGAGAAGGTAGTTAGCAGCAGATCGCAGGCAACACAGAAAAATGCTAACCTGACGAAAGCTACGTTACAAATAGACTTTTCCGAATTGACGACAGATGTGCCTACGTGAGTTAATGAAGGGGAAAAACAATTTTCTATTACTATTATTGTTTCTTACTATCATTACTTTGTTGCCTCCATGAGTTAGCTGTAAGTTAGCTACTAGCTATTAAATTCTAGAAAGCGGATATATGAAATATTCAGTACGTCAATTTTCATATTCAATGCTGTTGTAGTATATATAGCTGTTAAAAACAAATTAGTAGAATTACTTGTGAACTAGTTGGGTAGAATTAATTTTTTTAATTTATTTGAAATGCTTTTATTTTTTACAGCATTCTGGCGACTTCTGTATAGCCATATACCTACCATTTGCGTTCTCATATTTAATATCTCCATTTATGATTTCTCGAAGTAAGTAGATAGTGGGCTGTGCCTGCTCACTGGTTGCCGTTTTAAACAACCCTTGAACATAAAATGCCCCGTAATCACACGGATTTAAAACGGGATAATAAGCGAGTTGAAGCCAAGGCTAAGTAATCTTTCCAACCCAGAAACGTACTGGGATATGGCGATGAGGCTTTGCGTAACCAGACTGCGTGTTTTCCATGAGTGTCTTTGAGAACTTTAGATAACGGGCTGCAGTCATTGGTCCATCTTGAACAATCTCATAGTAGCAGATTTCTCTGATGTCCGTTACAAGATTACCATTTTACGTCCGAACCCACTGCCACTGAGCTCGACTTTTCTCCAGGGCGACGCCATTATATCGTCTGGTGTCTGGTTGCTCTCCCTCTCTGGTTGGCGGAAAAGATAGAATCATGCTTTGTTTATAGCGGCCGTATACTTCAGGCGAATGCTTGTTGACTAAAATTCCGAGAACTGCACATGAAATAAACACAGCCCACATTACCAATAGGCCTGTGGCCTTTTTTTTCTTTTTTTACCCAGCTTCTACATTTTCAGTATTAAAATTATAGCTTTGTAACATATTAGACATGAAATGCCAGTTTTGGTCAGCTTAAAAGCTCTGCTTTCATGAGAAACCTCCTCGGTTTGTGGCGATGCGTTCTTACCCTTAGAATTTCGACACTTGGTCAGCATTTCGCTGATCTTCAATACGAATCTCTATATTGAAAATGTAAAATGTAAGTATTTGCTTCAAGAAGCAAAAACTTGGCTATTGAGTGTTGATTTTCAAGGCTTAAAAATGTTTCTCATTTTCGCTATAATAAATTCAACCGCTCATCGCTTAAAGAAAACCAATTTAGTCTATCAAATTCGCATGCAACAGCCCAATACATTTACTGAAAAGCATATGAAAGTTTATAGCCATCAAGTCAACGTATTAAGATTTATTTCGGGGCTTGTTCAAATACCTATGAATAAGAAAGGGTACCTACTAAATGCAGGATGGAAGGCTGATAGCTGGAAAATCTCGGTAAGTGATAAATCAACATCAATAATAATACATTGCTAAGTATATACGAAGCGGTAGATTTGTCTCGACCATTTCCATATTTTAGATGTACACAATTCGGTTGAGTTTGAGTACTACTCGAATCGATATAAGGCATTTGTTTCCTTTTGACCTTCCACACATGGAATGGATTATAAACAACTACATCTATTTATAAATGAGCCAATTTTGTCTACCATAAATACCCTGTTGTTGTTTCTTGCAAGCATATTTCGCAACGAATCCATAAAATTAGCTCAAAGGAGCTAACAAATATAGCTAGGGGGGGGGGATTGTGAGACTAAGTTGACTTAACGTTAAATATTGACAAAAATAAATTTTATCAAATAGTTTTTTGTACAGGAAGACCACTTTGGTGGTCAATATGGAATTAGTTCCAATAAAAGCTGCATTATTCTGTCACAGATAAGGACGAATCAATTGTATAAATGTAAGTACATTCAGTACAAAGTAATTTGCATAAGAGTTGTACTCTACTGAGCGTATGCCATTATCAAAAATATCGTCATAACAACATGAGATTAGTTATGAAGTACGCCGTGATTTCGAGTTAATATCTAGATTGGGACTTTTGTTCATAAATAAATATGTGCTTATGTTTGTACACCCTTTTACAGTAGTAACTTTGGCAACAAGAGGCCTTCGCATTTAATCTATTGCCGATTGCTGATTACGATGCACTGCAAACAAACGAGCAAAAAATATTATATAAAGATAACTCATAATATAGGGGCATCATTAATTATCCTAGTTTCTGAAGTAGACTCCCCAGCAAACATCAAGGTAAGACCATCATTATCTACCTAATGCTAGCCATTTATGCCCTACACGTTGAGCTGCTTTTGAAAGATGCGGTACATCTACAATTAGATGTTCTAATGTATTCCGAGTAAAGATAAACATTATTTATCGCCGTCCTGTCAGTTTGTCAAACCACTCTAGCTACAAGAAAACACGTTCACTTTTTATCACAGCTCGTGATCCGTCGTAAGATATCTCCTTTTAAGCAGATACCGAGTTCACTCGCGGTGGGTTCTGAAGCCAAGACTGAACTAGTGCAACGAGCGGTCAGTGAAATTGCAGTTGGGAAACGTGACGCGCTGCTTTGGACGAACTTCAACCCTACTAAGTTTATGTTAATCTAAAGCAGTATTGTAGGATCAAGGATGGGTGAAAAGCCTATTGAGCCATGTACGTACCCAATAAAAATATTCGAATCTATAACCCTTCCTCTATTATTCTATAAAAGGACTATACTGTTTGTTTTTTTGTTTCAGTTCTAACAAAGGTTGACAGAAATTCAAGGTCGGGTTTGAATAAGGCTTAAGCTGCAACGAAGCATATGCATGTGTTCAATATATAATGCTTATTGAAGCAAGTTTTCACTAGGGAACATTCTGCAGATGGCCGCACAATGCGAATGCTGTGTTCTGATGACTGCATGGATTATATGGCAGTCGCCTTATAACTAGAAGAATGAATAACTTGGAAACACTCAGAACTTACTACAACGAGTTCCATGAAACGTATAGCTGAAAATGCTTTAAACAAGCTCGGATGTTTCTAGGCCATCTTGTTCTGCGAAGTTGAACGGCGATACTTGATCAATGGTTCAGACTCAGGGGAAACTAACTAGGTGTGACGAATTCAAATGTTCGCAGCAACTAGACTGAATAACTTCTATCTAGTTATGCTTACATATATAACACATATAGGAAATACCCGTTTGCCGTTGCCGTAGTACTTTCCTCAATCTTTTCTTTTTTTGCATATGAAGTCGGCAATGTTCTAGTCAGAACGAATACTGTGAATATAGTGTAATGTAATTACTTAGAGACGTTGATTAGTCACAATAAAAAGGAGCAGGCTACAAAACCACGTACTTGGGTACAGCTAATAACAACATAAACACGACGATAGTTCGCCATTTTTTTTTTTTTTTCGTCTAAGTGCCATCTAAGCTTCATGCATGTCGACTACTAGATTAGCGTAAACGTTAGGTCGATAAAACCTCAAAGCATCTTCACCGTTTCTCTTCTTCTTTCGCTACGGCACTTTATAACGCATTCTTGTTGAAGCAAATACTTTGTCCCCAAATAAAAAGTAGTAAATAACAGTAGCGGCATTTCTAACGAGAAGCACGAAACGGCAAGCCCAACCCAAATTCAGAGATCTTTGTGTAGAAGACTGCCGGCGATTTTACAAAGTGGTAGTTGAAACGCAATAGAAAAATATGGCCAGGCTAGTGAGCGCCAGAGAAGGATGTTATCGTAGTTCGTAGTAACCGCAAAGGTGTGTAAACATCGGTCGCAGTTACGTAAAGATAGGGACAGCTCGTCATCAACTCTTCGATGCGTCTACTTCGTATATATACGACTTCGTCCTATTGTGGAACATTTCCTTCAGTACATCAGCTTGATACTTCGTTTAAATTATGACCATATTATAAACAACATTAGTGTACATACTGCTCTGTTTTAATATTGTATTTTACATTTGCTGTGAACCCTATTTCAATTTCGGGAGCAAATGAAAAAAATGTAGACCGCAAAATTCGTATCTCGCAACAGTTTCAGGCCGGAATAGGCAGGCAATGCTTCTTTCGGTTGAATTCACTTCTCATCGATGGTGCAGTATTACTAATGAATACGAGTACATCGCTAGTAGATACGGTAATACGAGTAGTTATAAGACACCATTGAGCCGAACTTTGTTCTACACCAGTGCGTTAATAGTACATACGCTTCGTTTCAGGTGACTTTACATCTACTATAAGTTACACGACGTTGGAAAAGGTATCTATCTCTGATCAGCGTCCCGATTAACTGAGAGCAACAAGTAATCCAAGTGTCCGCCAGGATCAAACGATGTCCTGATCTACAGCCAGCTATGCTAATCTGTGTTCCTGTCTTTATATGAAGTGTCTGTACACACAAGCAAACCGCGGGATATTTGATAGGTTTGAACTATTTCTATATCATGAGGGCTCTATATATCAGATGTGTTTGTCCATAAGGCACAAAGGCGAAGTCCTGCATGCGCTATAAAGCAGAAGCTACACTGTAGTAGTTGGATGTTGTGCTTTAGACATTGACTCATATCGGGCTCGGCCGAATAGTTCTATTTACAAACAAGCTAAAAGATGGCGTAAATATATTGCGAGAAGTGGCCGTTCTCTTTCTCGGAGAAGCGATTTTCTTATGTTCAGCAAGCTAACAGAAAACACTCAATCAACAGATGCCACAAGTTGTTCCTTTGTGTAAATGAAACTCAACTTACAGAGGAGGGCGACATTTTTGTCATGTTTAAGTTCAGCAATACGTTTTGTACACCGAATGCTATCAGACCAAGGCTATACATTAATGGAGAACGTCCCAGAGACGTATTTACTTGCATGACAAAAAAAAAAAAAAACTAATATTTAAATAAAAATGTTTTTACTGCGAGTGTGATCACTCCGACCTGAGCACTTTTTCATTGTACAAAAATGAGCACAGTGCGTTAACGAGTATGACCGGTTTGTTGAATGATCATCGCAAATGTGAGTAAGCACTTCGTACAAGAGCGGCTGCTTTTGACCAGCGAGAGACAGATCACAGTAGCTGATGTTACACATCTATGACATGTGTCAAAGTTGCTACTGCTGAGTACTGATTTCATTGCTGTCTAAATAAGCTAGATATAATAAGAAATAATGAAAAAGAACAGAAAAACGTGAGTGAACTAGCTCGTCTAATCTTTTTTGTAACTATTAGTTGTTCTGCCAATCTGTACAGCACGGCTGTATGAAAACGGCGGGATGATGCAACGTAAAGGTACAAACCCCCGCTGTTTTTTCAATTATTTTCACAATTTTTAGTGTATATATATATATATATATATGTATATATATACATACATACATACATACATACAAGTAGACCAGGGGATTTTTATAGTCCTGACAGCCTTAGCTTATGCCTGATTAGCACAGGTTCTGATTTGCAGAATCGTTATTGGCTAGGAGATCGTGTTGTTGGAAACCATTTGCAGTGTATGTATGAAGGGTGTCACGTACAAGAAGCTTGCTCAATGTGCCATTGTCATACAAAAAAAACTGGACTCGAATGTAGCGATCACGAAATACGAGAAGAACGTAATGAGAATTACTGTTTCCCATTATTTTGTTTTAACATTGACAATAAGGTTTTATTTAATGTTACTTCATAGCCATCGCTACGCAAATCAGTTGTAGGTCAAAGCGTTTCGAATTCGCCATTTGAAGTGAGCGTCAGACGCCAATCGCCATTCTGCTCCCGCCTCATTCTGAATTCACGAAAATTTCAACGGTGTAAGTTTGTTGTTTGTACGTCTATGAGGCATTGCAGACGAAGTAGATATTCGAAACATGTCCAAACATGCAACACAGATATTGTCTTTCGATAGCGGTATAGGTCCTCTTACTACACGTGATATCATATTCACTTAAACCAATTATTAACAAATATATCATACCCGTATCGAAATGTAATAAAGAAAGCATCGTGATCAGTTCTCCCTCCTGCCAGTGATCGGTATCCAGTGATTCAAACACTGCGAAAATCTATTCAATAACGCCGCCAGTAGGGTTGCATGCGGGAAACTTTAGGTAAGTACTGCAATGAAGCTGGACGTGCGATCTACCGTAAGGTGGAAGGAACGACATAGCTCGGCCCGAAGCATTAGACTGACTGAGGCGAGCGTTTTTTCTCTTCTATTCTACTATCGTTACCGTAAAGCGACAAGCACGGTCTAATGATAGACCACCGCTTTGGTTGTCTAACCCTGACAGTAAAGAAGCCGATCAACGGTCCTCGAACGACAATTGACTTGGTAACAAAGCTACCGTCTGTAAGTTTTATCAAGATGCGCTCATTTGCAAACTTATCAGGGTTAAGTTTAAGAAAGAACTGAGTGAATCGCTTTCCTTGCTGAACTAACAGCTGGGTACGAAGTCTGGACAAATAATTATCAGACATAAAAGAGGATACTGAGTAGCTGTTGTACGGTAAAGTAACATCAGTTGTTCAAGACATTATTAGAGCCCACCGTCTCATTATCGTGGCTACCCAGCGCATAAACAAGGCATTCCATCCTCAATCTCATTGTGTCCAGAGAATAAATGTAACCTTTAAGATATTAATGCTCTTCGTGTAAGATACAACTAAGCTTGCCTGATGTATTTGTTAGGCTGTGTGTGTGCACGGGTCAAGCCTTGTTTGGTCCAACGGACATGGGCTACATTACCAGCCCAACCGTATGGCTATTTATCATTCTGTTGCATTACCCAGGTTATCCCGTTCTTATTATCCTGGTCGTCTCGTCACAGTTTTCTCAATGTAATTCTCTCATCACGAAATTTAAGTAAATTCTAAAACTGTATTGCTTAGGGTAAACCTCAAAATTGCTATGTGATCTTATTTGTCTACATTGATTCTAGAATTTATTAATTTAAATATTCCATTTCAGTATTTCAGTCATCTGCAGCAAACGTGTCACTGATCTATGTCAATTTTTCCGCGTATTGCTATTCAGTTATCACACCGCTGTGTCGTTACTCCTTTGCCGTTATTCCCTTTTACTAATACAGAATCTTCGACCTCAACTTGGGAGAGTCCATATAATAATCAGACCGTTCAAGAAACCAACACAAATAGGAACTGTGGAAACATCTATATTTTTCAGTAGTTTTTCGCAGATTTCCATACGAAAAAAAAAAACACCATATTCTGCTTTACGAAAGAAATTCGAAATCGTATATTTTCCCGTTGACTCAATTTTAGCACATTATAGATACGTACTTTATTGTATGTGTAGTTGGTGTGTTAGCCAACCTGCAAAACAAAAACTCTAACATTTTGATTTCTGTCTGGTTATACGTTCAATGGTTAACGCGCTTACAGCCCATTATATAACAATAGCCGGTCTGTTTGATAATAGAAGCGTAATGTAGAGTTTACTAGATGACGCCCTAAAAAATATTGTCGGCCTATGAATCACGTGACCTTTTGCCAAGGTGTTTAAAAGTATTTGTTTGCCGTAACAGTTGGGTTTTAGGTTAGGGATCAAATACAGTTCTATCCAAAAAGAGTAAACTATATTTAACTGCGAATCGTTCCCCTCAATATCCAACTACCTAGCCTAACATACGTATTCGTCTACGATTCCCCGCTTAGTTCCCTGATACTTGGTTTCTATCCGTAACTTTGAGAATTGTGATGACAGAAAGGCAGATGAGACTACGATGCGATCAACTGGAGAGGTTACCCTATGGGACCCGTATTGAATATATACATAGATATATACGTAGTATTTCCTTAAAAATTAATTTTAGAATATATATTCTTCTAATTATGTCTTGTAGTATGTCTGACTAAACTGGACAGTTTATAGACATAACATCTGAGAAGTGTCATACCGGATAACAAATTCAAACAGAAAATATTAATGTTGCAATAACGAACAATCAGTCTTAGGTGCAGAGAAGCATGCACGCCACATTTATTGTAGAACTTCGTCAATTTTCTTAAACAGCTGTGACCTTCTTACCACCTCTGTGAAGACAGAGACCTAAGTTTACCCGGGACCCGGTTGACGAGTCTTCGGTAAATCTCTATCTCTGATAAGAATCATATATGCGATTTGATGCATACCACTTCAACATATACACGATCAGTTTGACATAGAATTTTTACTCTTAGGCCTTTCAGGACATATTCATCATATACTACATACCTTGTCGATTTTTATATGAACTGGATAGTATTCTTAAACGAGGCCAATCTTTATAGGTACTATAACTAGAACACATATGGTTTTCTTTGTCAACTCGCTGTTAAGCCATTCTTATAATGAAACTATCACTTGTCTATTGAACGCAATTACTGTGTAGCGCATGTTTAAAGTGCCTTCTTATGTTTGGGCTTTACGCTAACAGTTTAGAGTTCTATGTTCAAAGCTACGCTATGCATCGTATATTAAAGTGTGTTAAAAATAAAAATCTATAATAGTAATCCTAGTTAATTGTGCAGAAAAACAATTGGTTAGTTGAGAACAATTGTGACTTGATTTATATAGAACGATCTCAAGCTCGAGACCCATTAGTGACAGATCCCTTTAATTTAAAGATTCTTGTGTGCGATGCAAACATTTTTAAAAGAAATACAAATCTAATAGTAGCACTATTCTTCTGTGCTATGTATATACCGGCTGTAGATTATTGTTTCAAATAAATGATATAGGCCTATCTTAAGGAAGTACCACGGCTAAGATTCGTGTAAATTTTGCCGACGGGTATGCGTTCGTGAAACGATAGGATTCATGGAAGCTATTCACACCTATTTCAGCCAGGCAAATAGCCATCCAAGGCATTGCGTCAAAGCACCGTTTTCGAATTCGAAGTCAGGAGATCGCTAAGGAGGACCACAAAGAACAAAGCATGATCACGATTCCTCCGACAAAAATACACTGCACTTCAATGCGCTTCTGTCATTCCAACATCGATCCTATCAACGTAACCAACTCTGTCACGAGCGATCATCTCTGTAGCAATTAACCCACGCAACCTTGGTGTGCAATCACAGTTTCGCGCTTAAAAATATCATATGCTGTACTTCGATCTCCGCATGTGTCATCTATACGGGAATCGTGAAAACTAGTAACTATGGTAATTTGTTGGTGCTGTTGCTACTTGCACGAAGGATATGCAGACGGAAACAGACGGAACTAGGCTTTCATCAATGGTAAAGGAACAAATATTTTCCGCAAAATATCGCCTACTATGATACTTGGAGAGATACATAGAGCAGTTGATTGACTGGTTCAATAACATCGAATAGAGATATCTTTGCAACTTTGTAAGTTTTGCCCTTAGTCAGGTTGTCTCCAATCGAAATACTCGTCGGGAATTAACCTAAGATGACAGAATCGCCATCAATAATTTCCAGAGGTAACTATTCAACAGATCAGTGAGTATTCACCTTACATCCTAGAGAAAATCTTCAGGTCCGACTAACACTATAAATACATTATCATATAAAGTCTAAAGGACCATTGTACGATAATGCATTTCGAAAAATGTTGTAACAGGATCAGGGGCAGGTTCCTCGCATGGGCGCACGGTCAAGATATGCTGCATCTGTTAGGTGTATAGAGTACTTCGTGATGGTAAAGCAACGAAGTCTTGCCGTCTATTAAGGAAAGGATGGGTGATGCATTGAACTTTGAATGCTGCAACTATTGTTCTGAAACCAAGGTCGCGGCAAATGCGTCTCCTGCTTTGTAGTTGATCTGCGAAATATCATGATGAGCCTAGGCTGGCCGCTTTTCAAACGATCCCGATAACAAACATCAAGAAAATCATAGAAGAGCCGTTCTTCAAAGCGCTCACATACGCAGCGGGTATCAGCAGTAAGGTTTGAATATATAGAATAGTCTGCCTGCCATACGTATAAGCAGCCTGGCTTTTTGCTAATATGAAGGCAGTAATAGTGAATTTAATATAGTTCAAGCTACAGCATGCATGTCCTCATGAAGATACTTTTGGCTAGACCATATCGAGAAATGCGTACGCGATAAAAGTACACGCTTGGTTTATGTTACTATATGCCCACTCGACACGCACTGGATTTAGCGCAGAAATACTAGACTGCAGACTTCGCGTGTAATATTAAGAATAATACCGGTTTGTAATTATTTCATTCATTGAATATATATATATGACATGGGAGCGCAGAGCGCGTGCTCAGTGACTTTTCACTCGTTTGCTCAGAACCGCACTAATCATCGTTGACTACTCGCGGCTTATACCCTATGCGAACGAAGAAAACAATCGGAAGAACCAGTAGCAACAATGGATACGAACACATTTACTGTTACTCTAAATCATACGTTCAGTCTTCACAGAATTGCTTTGCCCAAATGACAAAACAGCACTGAATCAAACGTCCGGAATATATAGTTTCTCCGTTACTGCCTACTGGTCAATCGGGAGAACATGTGGTTCGAGTAATCATAGAAGAAAATTATGTATTGGGAGCCTCAGAAACAGCTTTATATGCGGATTATGAGCGATCGAGAAGCGAACGTGTTGAGTTCAACGGAAACCCCGTCCCCCTTCTTCATTGGTTCCCTATTGACTGTTGAAGATCCGACGGGGTTCATAAGAAGCAAGTGATGCCACGAGGCTAAGTGTTTCGGGAATTCTACACGAACATGGCTGCCGAGTATAGCTAATTCACTTAACAATAAAGTAAAGAATAGCCCCAGCTAATCAGACATAAGTCGAATTGGTATGTTGTAAAACCTGGATGGATCAATGTGTATGGTAGGGCGTATTTCGAAAAACCGAGCGACGAGTGACATAGTCCAGAGCACTCTAAAGAGTTTAACATCTTAGGCAACTGAGTAAAGCATGACGCATCGTTTTACTGCTTGGAGACTGCTCGAATAAATGTACGACTGGATTTATTAGCCAACTTCAAAAATGTTCCTCTATTTTCAGCGAAAACGATCATTCGTCTAGCATTTCTGTCAGTAGAGTACGCTGAGTCGACTAAATATATAGATAACTTTATCCCCCATATCAAGAACCTCACAGGCACTCTACCGGATATGTGGGGAAATACTATATTCGATCATTTAGTCTAGAAGCTTCTCTATTATAATTCTATCCAATAGACTCTCTATAGACTGATCTATTTTTAGCGAAGACCATTAAGATGTAAAGCTATGAAGGTATTATTACCGTAAGATTTTAAAGGTTACGAATAAAAGAAGGTTAGCTTCAGAAAGTAGCTTCTAACTAATTCCTAAACAAAAATTCATAGTTGAATGAGTGTAACCAATCTATTCTGCTTAATAATACAAATAAAACTAAAAGCAAAATGTTACGTTAAAGTAACGCTGTTACATTTACGTTTGACATACGGACCTGTTATAAATAACGTTTTGTTCCCCCACAACGCATTCATCGTCTCATCGTACATTCTAGTATATGGAAAAATGCCATCTATTTATTTTCTATGCTTTCAAAAAACGATGTTGAAGCGGGCGAAGTCCTCCATGAAAGTAAGATGAGCGAAGCTCAATGAACGACAGGAGATATCGACGTAATTCCAGAATAGCTGAGCTGCCTCAACTAATATATTATATGGTAACCAGAAAATATGGTCCAGCTAAAACTGTCTGTAGAGACTAAGCCATCATGAGAGTACAATGAATTGCAAAAATCCTAGAACTTATTTAGTAGAAAAGCGGATCCAAGTAATTAAAAGTCAAGTTTTGCGATATACGGAACATTTGTGTGACAAGTGTGATAGCTTGGCAAAAGTCGATTTGATCGACGCGAACATTCCTACACAATAGGGTTTCCGGTCGCAGATGGCTTTTGGATAGACACGCAAAATCGCATTGGCTAAGTGGCACTTATATGTATGTATATATACCATAGAAACAGGTCGCCTGCACTTTCAGCGGGGTCTTATGCGGACCAGCTAAGACAAAGCCGAGTGAGGCGCATTTGCAAAGAAGGATCGTAATATAGCGTGAGAAAGACAAAGTTTCCAAGACAATATACATTTACTGAAATCGAACGTCACTGATGCCTGGCAAAGTATATATGCAATAATGGTATCTAGCATAATTAGCAAGTAATCTGTGATGTCTTCCAAAAGTGCACAACGCGGGAGAGATCAAATAATGCCTAATTGTTAATACAAGCTATCAAAACAACTACGGTCTACAGAACAAGCACTGAAACACCGGCGACTGGAGTCGAGCTATTCTGAGAGCGTCTCTGCACTACGGAAAGCGCAGCAAACCTCACGCATACAAAGCAACGGTGCAATGACTTGAATCCATGAAATGATGGCTTGGTCAGCGGCATTCGTTCTGGGAGAGGGAGACTTCAATGACCGAATCGGTTTTAGCCGGAATACGCCAGTAGGTTCAGACAGGATCTGACCTCGATCGAATCGAACCGCCCAGGCATATAAGGAGCAGTGTTCCACTATTTTGATAGCAAGTGTCGCACAGACTCCCGCAGTACTGCGTCTTGCTTACACCTGGTAAGTCTGGGTGATGTTTTACCTAAGGGAAGCTTAACGGACTATCTAGGCGTGATTATTCGTACCATACGGCTTGCTATATTATGTACATAACATGTACGTACGTTAGGTGTGACAGTGTATGTATGGACATATATACTAAGTAGTAGCTCACATATATAATAGACAAGTATGGGTTGAGTCAGCTGTTTGCGCCGGCAACTGACTAAAGTCAGCCAGGTCTTCGGCGAAATCAGTTGGGGATCGGAGGTTCAAGCCCCACAATACGACATACGGTACACAATTAGAGTGAGGCTAAGAGTATCTTAATTGATTCGTTTGCGACAAAATAGATAAGCGAAGAAAAGCTTCATGAAAGCAGAGCTTCGACGATGGAACCCATAAATAGTATTTAGGTTCCTTTTTCGTAAGTTCTCTCAGTGGCTGTTAATAGGGCTCGCATAGAATAGACCGAAAATCTACGACTGTTTATTAAAAAACAATTGTCCTGACATTGAGTGAAGGTATGTGCAAAGGTATATTGAGTATTGAACCTGTTTAGAAAATGGTAAAAATTATCAGTGCCGCTACGTGTTAAAGGTTTCCGGTACACTATAATTTGCTGTAATTTTGCAGGAGATCTCGTTTGGTACACGGAATTTCTACGGCATGAACTTATCATCTTACTGACAGCATCTGTCCTATGTAACATGCTATCTAACCCGCGCGCCGTCAACCTTGCTCTCTGCAACTCTGCTCGACTATAAAGAGCTGCCCCGGTACAGCTGACGTACGGAGAAAATTATCTTGCAGAAAAGTTGAACTGACAATTGCGGCTAATAAGTTAGAATGTAGGTGGTAAGAAGTAAAGGAGTTTATACCCGTGGTTTCGAACTTGGAACACGTGATCAAGCAAACTGCTCATGTTGGAGGTAAGGAGAAATCAAGGTCGATTTACACTTCGTAGATCTATTTATTCGGATCCTGTCATGGAATGCTAAAAATCTAGTAATACTTAGAATTTTTTCGAAACATTACGCGCGACCCTGTGACATGTATTAGAAGATTTCAAAATAAAGTCGTGTTCCATTCGGCGGTCAAAGAAGCTGTGTTTAAAATTTATTATGTAACTGCGAAGCTTGAGAGGGTATTACCAGACCATGTGTATGTTGCATTGGATATAAGGATGCCGACTCCTAGAAGTTATTACCTCCGTCTCCTGAGCGAGAAATGTAACTTGTATTAAGGGATCTGTGAAGTCTTGTCTTCGACTATTTTGTCGACTGAAGATCGATTGAAGAGAGAGTCAATGGATGATCCAAAGAAAAGTAGTTCTGCAAGTTTTTACAAACTTCGTCTTCGATCATTTATAGCTTCATAAGCGGGATGTAGGGTAATGAAATATGAGGTTAGATTAGAAAGGCCCTGATATCGTAAATTTTTGCGCTTTTTTCCTCGCCGACAGTTCGATCACCTATGAATCGAATAGTCACTGCTTAATTTGTGTAGAAAATAATAGCTAGCAGTTTTGCTATCGAGCATGTGGTTACTATCTGTGTGAGCGCCATGGTTGACAATTATGGCGCTCATAAAAACAAACTTCGTCAATGTTTTTTTGTGAGCGCGAGCCTATAATCGGATCCAGCTGCTTTTCACTGTTATTTTCTGCGAACCCACCATCACTGTGCATTTTGCGTCCTCCGGTCGCTTCAACTATCGTTGTTTAGTCCTGATAACTCGTCGACGCAGAAGGAAGGCGACGGTCTGCGGCCGAACCGGTATAACGCTCATCGCACTGGTAACGAATTACACAGACAGAAAGCTGCAGACGCCACATCAAGTACACACCGAGATTTCCATTGTAAGCTGGCTGCCTGGCAAGTAAGCTAATCGTGGCCGATTCCACACGATCGAAGTTCTGCGCCCAGACGGCCAAGTGAGACTACAAGTGTCTGACAGAGTGAGGGAGCAAGCAAATAGCACTAGTCGAAATTGTGTATTGAACTGTCCGACTGCCTGAGAGCTTGCGGTTACAGTAGCAGCTTCCCCCCACCAAACTCAAAATGGAGTACGTTGTTCAATATCCTTGTCGCACCATCGAACTATAAATGAAAAAGCAAAGGCAAAGATAGGAGCTCAAAAAACTGCCATGCTGGCGTATATCACCAGCAGACGACTGCAAGATGTCTATGGCATATATAATAGCGTTTGCCAGCTTTATTTGGCGAATAATGAAAAAGCGCTAGTAAAAAAAAAGATATACCATACATGAACCCTATTATATCCACTATAAGAGGTTGGAGAGAGTGCTACTGTTTTCCCCAGCAGCAGCGCAGTTCAACGACGACGGCGGCTCAAGCTGCAGTAAGTGCGCAGGAAGAATCAACCAAAGCAGGGTCGCCGTTTGCAATAACAGCTGCAGCAGCAACGCCAAGAGCCGTTGTCATTCCAGCTAGTGGAAACGATAACTGTCCGATCGAGGATTCCCCAGTCCTATTTCCCGCGCTGCCGCAAGCCGCTTGTCGCCTGGCATCCTTTAACAGCAGCAGCTGCAGCCCAGCGCAACATCTCTTCGGCACTGGTGGTGAGGCCGACAGGGCAACAGCGGCAACATCATGTCTTTTTTTGATTTAGCTGGCGTCGGCGTCTTTGGCGCGACCTACCACACACGCCGTGGTCGAGTCGCGGGCAAACAGTGATACCGCCCGCCGGTGGACTCACCTAGAACGCGACAGGCCAACTGTCCAAGATGTCCAAGTAGAACTACAAAGTTGTACCTGTACCACACCTACCTAGTTGTAATAACTACTAGTATTAACTCATTCTAGTCTTGTCTGCCAATGCTGCTGCTGCTGCTGTTTCTCGTTAATAAAGGCGAGGTAAGAACCGAGTACACTTGTCGAATGGTGACCGTAACAACTACAAGCACATTGCCACCTAGCAGCAACCACAACGGTGGCTGGCGAACTCCATTTTCGCTCTTCCTTTTGGCGCTACCAAGGCAGTGCCTATACCACCATCATCAGCATCACTAGCAGCAGTACTATACAAATGCCTGCTGTAGCAGAGATGGCCAACGCGGCGAGAGTCGTCGTCGGCCACTGAGCTAATGCTACTGCCCCCCGTGGACTGATTGGTTGGTTTACACACACAAAAATACGTTCGACGGTGGCGGCGGCGTCGGCGGCGGCGGCGGCGACGACGACGACGACGACGACGACGATAACAACAGCAATAGCAACGGGTTGTGATTATTTATAAGCTCGATCATGCCATCAGCGTTGGTCTATTATTCCGCATTACGTAACAGCAAAAGCACTTATGTGTAAGCGTGTTTTTACAAGTTCCTTTTTTGGCTCTAATATTGGTTTTTATAGGTTGCTGAGATTTTTGTCTTATTAAAATGTTTAAGCTAGTACTTATTGCAATCATATCACGATTAGGGACACACGTCACACGTTTGCGGGATATAATAGTCAGCTGAGCAGCACGTACTACTTGTCAACATACGATACGGAAATGAGATAACGTCATGAAATGATGATACATTTTATTGTTTGGGTACGTGAGTACCGGCGAATTTGTATATTTTGTCAGAACGCATGAAGATAGACGGAGTGTGTATACTGACGGGTCTGGACAGTCTTTGTTAATATATGATAATGTTTAGCAAGTACGCACTGTACCTACATATAGCAATGACTTTACCGTTTATATAGAGCGGTAGAGTGTAAGGGGAAACTGATCGCTTACGGAACTCAAATCAGCGCGTCCTAAAAGAAATTGAAGCGTGACTCGATGTTTTTTTTACTACGTTCGTATACTGTTACGCTTTTGACGTCTGAAACGATGACCCCGCTGTCACGTCTTCGCCACTCGTCATATTATCCCAAGTGGCGGTTTTTCCTATACTATTTGTCTCTTGTAGGTTACCTTCAATGAAGCATTAATCATTGCTGATGCATAGTTCCAACCCACAAATGCAGGCCATCATTTCCTATATGCCATAACATGATTCGTATCACATGACGTGGCTGGCCAAATGCCGTACGCACAACCCCGGCAACGATTTTTGTACATTAAAAAATCTAGATCCCCTTATGCGTTCTGGAGAAATGGCTGTCCAGTGAGCAGCATTTCAGGGCCCCACTCAGACCCCTCGGTTTACATCGCAGCAGAAGCAGACGGCCACCACCATCATCAGCATCACCCTCAGCGCCATCATCACGCCGCTGCTGCGGTCGCTACAGGGTTGTGCTTCCTTGCTCTATAAAGCTATACAGAACTCGCTGCTCGTATCTGCACACATAAACGCAACCTAATAACGAAATACATACACACACAGAGCGACCCCGACAAACGCGCACGCGGCCATAGATTCAAGACCAAGACCGTAGCCTTCGCCGCCAGCGGCGGCACCATTTCTCTTTCTCCTTTTCTCGCCCATTCGGTGACGTCTTCGTGCCAGGCTGCCGCTGTTCGGCTATGGCACCAACAGCAGCGGCAGCAGCAGCAGCGGCGGCGTCGTCGTCATCGTCATCGTCGTCGTCTCGACTCAGCAACTCAAGCAAACGACGAACGAAACCAACTGCTCTTACGATGACGACGACAACGACCAAACGCCATATAGCCAGCCGGCCAGCCATCTATGCTTACTGGAGATCGTGGCGCCCCCCACCAGCCATCGTCACGCTAGCAGACGACATACGCTTGCCCTGGCTTGGTCTGTTGTATTGGCGGCGGCGGCGGCGGCCCGCTGCTCTGTTGTTGTTCGCTCCAGTTGTTCTACTCGCGCTCGTCGTCGTAACGTTCGTTGCTACTGCTAATGCCAAGTGCCGGCTGCGGCTTGGTGGGTGTTTCCCCTCGCTTGCATTTTCTTTCTCCCGTGCTCTCCCTTCGTTTGTCGCGCTTTCTCACCCGCCGCAGGCCGCTGTGTTCGGCCGGAATGGCGGCAGCGGTTCTGGCAACGGCGGAGTCTTTGGCGGCTGCAGAAACAGCATCACAACTATCTCGCGGCTATAGCCGCTGCTGTAGCGGCTGCTATTTGCTCGTTGTTGGCTGGTTCAGCTGCGCCGCCGGCGACGGTGGCGGCGGCGGCAGCAACGGCTGTTGATGCTGCTGCTGATTCGTGGTGCTGCTCTTACCGCTGTTGTATGTAGGCAGCCGCGCTGCCGATACCAGCAGCCAGAGTTCGTCGTTCCGTCGTTGTCCTCCTCCTCGTCGTCGCTGTGGCAGTAGTCGTAGTGGTAGTCGTAGTGGTAGTGGTGATGCCAGTGTGGTGGTGGTGGTGGTGGTCGTTGTCGTCGTCGTCGTCGTCGTCCAGAAGCAGCAGGAGCAGGAGCAGTCGCCGAGTGTTAGCAGGTACAGCCGCAGCAGAGTTCAGTGTTGTCGTCTATCGCAGGCGGCGGCAGTGGCAGCCGCGGCAGGACAGCGAAGAGAGACGAGTGGTAGTCAGTCGATCGTCAGTCGTTCGGGTCCGTTCGTGCTAATATTCTTCTTTCTGTATCTTACTACTGTACATTCGCGTGTACAGATCGACTGAGTATAGTCGATCTTGTGCGTGTGCCCCTCTGCCCGTTTGTCTTTGTTTGCATGTGTATGTGCGTGCGAGCGTGCGTGCGTGCGTGCGTGTGTGTGTGTGACAATAAAGTAGGAAGCCTGTCCGGTTCAATCTCGTCGCTCGGTCGCCTGCCTGAGTGCCGCCCGCTCGTTCGTCCCTTCGTTGGATCGTTGTGTCTCTGTGCGTATTCGTGGTTGTGTGACGTGTGAGAGCGCCTCGTCAATTCGGCGGTGCTGCTTCTGCTGCTGCTGCTGCTGCTGCTGCAGCAGGTCGACTAGTTTTTCCTACTATTACTGCTGCTGCTGTTATAACTACCAACCATTATAAACCATTACTAATACTGGTGCAACTGTAACTACCTCGGCTGCTAAGGCAGCCTCCGCCGCTGCCGTTGCCGCTACGGAGTCAATAGCCGTATCGGTAAAAAGTGCTCTTGCTAGCCGTGTACAGCGAGCTGGTGGTACGTTCAAATTGTCATAGGGCTCAGCACATATAACGACACACTATTCACCACTATATATATATACACATATATATAGATATAAACATATACTGTAATACAAGAACAGTTGTATTCGCCGTGTTCGGTACCTTCGGTGGTGTCAGCGATTGTGTTCGTGCACATCAAGCAACAAAGACTCGAAGAAGAGAGTGTGAGTTTAAAAAGTGCTACGTCCAGGAGTGTGTTTGGTGTGGGACAGCGTTCGGTTAGGTTCGTTTCGGTTACGCTGCTGCCGCCGCCGCTGCTGCTGCTGCTGCTGCAGTAGTCACCGTCGCCGCTGTTGTGGCAAAGCCTCAATGAATGTTGTTTGTTAGGCAGTCCCCTGTGTTTCTTTCGACTGCTTGGCCCATCACCGCCGCCGTTGTCGTCGTCGTCGTCGTCGTCGTCGTCGTCGTCGCCGCTGGCAGTAGTGAGCGCTGCTATTGCTGCTGGTGAGTCTCGATTATGTACACAGCACCTCCCCTCGACCGCTGGCGTTCGAGAGGTGAGGAGCTTTTGTGTCACTTGTTTTACTGATCTTAGTTGAAGTACTCTGTGTGTGTGGATGTGGTTAGCTGTGTGGACGTATGTGAGCGCCTGGGGGCGGTTTGCGGGGTCCGGCAAAGAGAGGGTGCTCCATGGTGCAGATGTTAACACGAACCCCCGACGTGGGGACCCGAACTGAATTGACTCTGCTGAGAATACGGAACACGTCCGCCGGCAAAAAAAAGCACAATATTTGTGGCGATGGTAAGCGAGGATTTCGATGCTGATCGATGAAACCGATTCTGCAGTAGTGCGTGTATAGTTCCAGCCGAAATTCACTAAGAACAACACGGCGTACTCATGATCCTCATGGATTTCTACGAGGATTTTTCGTTGGCTGTGAAATGGGGTAGAGTTGTAAGTTGTAGGCAATGACGTGGTCGTTGCGAGTGATACTATTGCTGCTGGAAGAAATAAGTGTGCCAAAGTTGGTGACCGATTTGCTGTGTGCTGGTCAACAACCCACCGAGACGACACAGCAACAAAGCATTCTACATGACACATTATAGACTTGGGACGATTGAGAATTGACACTGGTTTTTCAGAAAAAACGTTCTGTATGTTGTGTATCTGGAGTTCTATTGAGAGACTCGAGCTAGAACATCGTTTGCTAGTGTTTTCAGTTTCCCTGGACACTGTAAATTGTTGTGGACAGTGGTGTTCGGTTCTTGGTCTTTATATGTTTGAATTGAATTTCCAATAAGCGGTTGTTTTTATTCAGTGTATATCGTGGTTCTACGGGAGTTGTTAGAGCAATGCTGGCTCAGCTGAGTAATCGACAATAATAATAGTTCTATGTCATTGCACGCATGAGACGAAGGACCGTGCCGGTGGCAGTGCTGATAGTTGCTTTGACTTTTATTCCAGCTGACGTCAAGCGAATTTTTGGGTATTAATCTGGATTGTGTCGCTTGCAGAAAACGCAGCGGCTGTTTGCCTTCAAGCAAAGCAGACAAGTACGACGAATCACAATTACAATGCAAATGTCACGTACAAATTGCATTCTACCCAGCTGACAAACTCCCACTCTAAGTGCTCAATACCTGTTTCAAATTTTTGCCGAGCACGGTAAATTAGTACATCTTGATTCATTTATTTAGGCTTTGCTGAAACCTCCAGAATCCTGAGAGCATGACACTGCGTCGGGCAATGGTAACGCATCCAAGACCCAGAATTTCCTTAGCCTGTGGTATTTACCTAAGTTAGATCGTGAGCTATAAGATTAAGATTCGAATCAGCAGGTAACGCTGGGAAGCCTGCTGAATAATAGGGAAACTTCATCTTGTTTCAGTGTAGCATTGGGCAGCTGGCGGGCGACGGCGTCGGTCAATCCGATACCACCACAGCCACCAGCAACAAACCGCCCCGGGGGCCCTTCAGCAAGAAGTCACAGTAACAGTGAATGCAGTTACAACAGCACACAATCGTTTGTGTGAGTGGTGAGTTTGCTGTAAATATGGCCGTGTCTATGGATTAGGGTATAAGTGTCTGTGTCGATTTGTGTGCTGTGCTGTGCGGTGCGGTGCGCTGTGCCGCGTCGGACACAATTTCTCTGTCGCCGCCGGCCTGCCTGCCTGCTTAGCCAGCCAAGCAGCCTACAGCATCAGCAGCATCAGCGGCCTGCAGCAGCAGCATCAGCGGCCTGCAGCAGCAGCACCAGCGGCCTGCAGCAGCAGCAGCAGCGAGCGGCAGTCAGTGCGGATAGCAATCGAGCTCTGGTTGGTTGGTATCCGCAACATGGCGGCGGATCTATCCGCAAAACGCTATAGCATCCGCGGATAGTCACCCCTAGCGAGCCGGGCTCCTAGCGAGGGAAGACCGCCGAACAGCCCAACAAACAGTGAGCCGCACACCCGAGACACAGACGAAACGTACAGGCACAGCCCGATAGACAGACAGCAAATAGCCAGACAAGCAGCAGGCGCTCGGTTGCTCACTCGGGTCTTTCGTTCGTTGGTTCGCTCGTCGATAGTCACTCACTCACTCACTCACTCGCTGGTTGCTGCGACAGCGCACAGGGCAGCGGCGGCGGCGGCGGCGGCAGCGGCGGCGGCGACGACAACGACGACGACGGCAGCAGCATCATCAGCAACAGCTATAATAACAACTACGATTACAATTGCTAATAGTAGTCGTAGTAGGGGTGGCAGTGAGTCGTGCGTAGTCTCCACACAAACAGAAGGCCGCCCACTGTTTGCCACTAGCACAGTTGCTGCTGCTGTTGGTGTTCGTTTATCGAATTGGCCGGCGACAGGCGGTCATCGGTGATCGCTAGCAGTCAGGAAAAATCGCAACAGTTTTCCCTGAAAACGTTGCCGCAGCGGCGGCGGCGGCGGCAGCTGCAGTAGCGGTGACTGCTTCAGGCGAAAAACGTGTCAGGAGAGTTTGTGCTGCTGCTGCCAGTAGTGTTTAAGCTGCGTTTCTTCTGCTACTGCTGCTGCTACTGTTGTTGTTGTTGTTGCCGCTGTTATGGTGCTGTGTATAAGTGTGCGTGACCCCTTGCCCCTGTGTGCTATCGAAAAGAGTAGCGAAACGAGTGTAGCAGTCAGAAGCTTGGAAAAGAGTGTTGTTGTTTCTTCTCATGATTTCCCCCCTTCATTCTTCAGTCTGATCATTGTGGAGTTGGCTGGAGTGAGTGAGTGCCGTTGCTGCGTTTGATAAGTTGCCGTGCCAAACCCCACCCGGGGAGTACGGCAGGAAGTTTCGAGTGTGACTCGTGGATACATAGATGGTCGTGCCGTGCTTTGTCGTCGTGCCTTCCGCTGATTTCATGCTGCGTGCCGGCGTGCTGCCATACTGGCACTCTGTTCTAGCCCGGCGGCGGTTGCTTCAGCCAATCCTCAAACCGAATCTCGAATGTCGTCGGTATCCTGTGTGAGTGTTCAAGCAGGAACAAGGGGTAGGGTAACCGAAATCTACGCAGTATTTGTGGGTAAGCTAAAGGGGGTTCGAGCTTGTTGGAAGTGTGGGCAGCAATAGGGCCGCCAGCCTGTCTTGCCCCACGAAGCAATCGAGAACGCTACTGTACTACATACTGTGCTGTGCTGTGGTGTTGCTTGGTCGCCGGCGGGTTGTGTGATCCGGTGCTGTTGAGGAGGCTATTGCCGCTGCTGCTGTCGTTGTCGTCGCCGTCGCCATCGTCGTGGTCGTACGAAGTGGTCAATCGCTTGTACCTGGCGATAGCTGTGATCGTTACCCTAGTGGTCCTGATGATATTGGTGGCGTCTGGCCACTACCATCGTTATCACGTTCCGCTGCCGCTGCTGTTAGGTTTAGGACTCGGCGTTGGAGACCCCGCTGCTGCCGCTGCCGGTGGCCAGCGTAGCAGCAGCAACAGCAACTACTAGTGGTGATCAGTGAAGCCGAGCGTCTGTGATTGTCCTGATTCCTCGTCAACGAACTCTAGTTAACGTATTGCTAGTGGGAATAGAGGTAGCAGTTAAAGTACTAAAGGCAGTTAATGTGTATCTATTTGACAGGTGCTTCGTGCGTACAGTGGCGGGAGGTAAAACATGTGAATTTGTGAATCTGTGATTGTCGACTGTTACTACGACGATAGATGGAACAATGAGAAGTGTCACGCTGGGATTGATGTTCGCTGTTCGTCGCCGTGTTCGGTTTGTGTTATTTTGAAGGGATCTTCGACCGTTCCGTGTTGTTGCTACTGCCTCAATTATTGTGAGTGCGTTTGCGGTGTGTTGTTATTGCCTTGGAATACTGTACTTTTTCCATAGTAATATGTGGATTTCGCGAGTAACATTTTGTGGACAGCTTTTTTAAAAATTCACCGTGATTCCTGCTGTTGATATATTATTCGTGTCCGATGATAGTATGCCACCACTGAGGTTGGGAATGCTGCCCAGTTAGTTTGTCGATTGTCTATACTGATATGTGGAAGTGTTGGTGGGGCAGATTTGTTTTAACGCTGTTGTCCTTCTAGGGGCCCAAACCCCAACAACCAACAATAAACAGTCCGTCAGTCATTGGCGTTATGGTAAATATGAAGTGCTTGCTGTAAGCAGAACAAGTAACACATGAGAAGAATTGTGCAACAGTTAGGTGATATGGTGTTGCGTTTAAAAAAATAAAGTTGAATTCTGAAACCTGAACTGATTGAAAGGATCGTAAGTTTCAACGGCGTGCTTCCGAGACCTCGCGGGTTGAAACGTATCGAATCCAATGTTGTGGTCGAAGCCAATATACGCGTGCTGCCCGATGGTCTGTAAGTTTGCGTGTAAGCTGAGCAGATTGGTGTCTGACGCAGTGTCTCCTGGGGGCCAATGTCTTTAATAGAAAAACTTGCTTGCCTACGTCAGACGGGTTGCGTATAGTATATTGGAGCAGCCTTCGGAGTCGGTCCTGCTCAACGCGTCTGGTGGCACTGAATCGATACCACGTACATAGACGCTACCGTCACTAGTTACATAGCATTCACCTATGAGTACTAGTGACGTGTGGGCTCCGCGAGAAAGCCTTCTTTGAATTAAGAGTGCGAGTATAGCTCATTGTCATGAATCTTTGTGGCATTCTTTAGAGAGAGGAGTAGCCGGAGATATTGGAGGCTACCAGGTGTTTCAACGAGACAATGTGGCGTGTCGCATGCTAGTCGCTGCGGTATACAATGCAAATGAAACATTTGTAAAATGAATCATAGCCTTCATTTACGCTATTTTTGGAGCGTAGGTTCTTTTCAGTCGGTAGCCAGGACCGTAAAAAGACTGACCAAACAGTGAGCGTGAGCGTGTCAAAGAACCCTGGTCGGCCTAAATACCCATCCAGTTTGCAGTGCTTCGGAAATTGTCGTCGAGTGGAATCTTCTAGCATGCTAGCGATTCGCTATTCCAATTTTCGACACGTTGTTTTCTACGATCTCTTGTGATCTGTTGTCAGCAATACTTTGTCAATGATTCCCATTAGCGCATCACTTCTATTTTCATGCCCTTCTACTGTGTCAGTATAGTGCTATAAGTGTAATATCGTTATTAGCCATTCACTAGTGAACCCTTTTCTGTTTCTGCTATCGGCGGTGTTGCCGTTATTTCGCTGCCGATCCTTTTAGATAGTATTGGTTAAATAATGTTGGGTAAAGTAACCGTACCAAGCCGTGTCCCCATCAACCAGTCAGTGCCATAACAGACCAGCCAGATCTGACCAATAACGACCAGAGTACCACTCACTCTGCACAATTCTTCCTGATCCCTAGGCGAAAACTGCAGTTGCCATTGCTGCACCGCCTGTAACGTCAGATTATTAGCATTGTAATACGTGTTAGTTCATCGTTATGCTAGAGGTTGTTGTTTACCTATTATATTGCGTGTGCTGCTATCTATAATGATGATGCAGATGACAACAATGACGCTGGTGATGATTTAAAAAATCAGAATACGTTGTTGCTGCAACGTCAGAAACAACAGTATGAGGGTAGGACAAGTCGTCATTATTTCTTAGCGGTAGCTGTTGCTGCGGTGGTAATCAATGGGTGGTTTTCATTTCGTACTCTTCATCGTTGTGTCTTCTCGTTGGCGATGCTGTTGTCGTTATCAGATGAACACCTTATGTTGTTGTTTTTAGTTTCTGCTAGTCGTCCTGCGCTGAGCAGACCGGCTCCCCACTGCCTGCTGCCTGTTCTGCGAGATTTGCGACTGCGAGGCGCTGCAGGCTTTGTCCTTCATTGGTGTTGTTTTTGTCGCGACGTTGTTGGCAATGTGCAACTCCCCGGGAAACAACAACAACAACAGCAACCAGTCACCAACAACAACAACAAAAACAACAAGAAAAGGATTCAGGTCTACTTTGAGTTATGTCGGCCGTGGCAGTGGTAATAACGATATTTAGGTAGATGGCTGGTATTGTGAATGTTGTTGGTTCAGAGATCGCTGAGGAGCGGATTTGCCAGATTCGATCGGAGCGAGTCCGTGGCTCTTCTGCTGTCGGGACTTGAGACGCTTGCTGCACAGAACGCCCACAGCAGCGCCGCCACAGTCGGCAGTGGAAGAAGCATGAGCCTTCGATGCGTGTGCTTTTCGTGCCACGACTGCTGTTGCTTCTGGTCGGAGGATTGGGCCTGGCCTGGCCTGGCCTGGCCTGGCCGGGCTACGGCGCTGTGGCAATACTACTGTGATTACTACTAACGTAGGTTACCCTGGACTGCTGTTGTGAACATGGAACTGTTTCTCCCAAGAGCACTAAGAGAATGATAGCGGCGAGAGCGGCAGCAGCAACGGCGTTGAACGAACCAGGCACCGCACAACAACAACAACAGCAGTACCGAAAACGTCAATTCCTTCTTCGCCATCGACGTTCGAGTAAACACACATGAAGTGACGGCGGCGCCGGCGGGTGTAACAGCCAGCGAACGACGCCGATGTTGTTATCGTCACCGTTGTAGAAGAGCCCCGCGCCACCTCATTATTACGACTATATTACAAACTATATAATATTATACAGTACCATTTGACGTAGTGGTAGTAGACTATCAGCATTAGTACTTTTGGTGGTGGCGATTATAGCTGCCGTCAACGGCTACCACGTAAGTTGATGGGGGACCAACAGCACGACGGCAACGACGGCCATCGCCGTTGCCATGACCGGCTCCATCGCCACTATGTTATTGCCGGTAATAGCGGACGCAGCAGCGGGGTAGTGGAAGGATGGATGAGCCAAATTGTGCGGTGATTCGCAGCGGTCCCGGTCGCTCGGTTAGTTGTCGTCAGCAGCAGTCACTTCATGAAGTCGCCGTCGCCGTCAACAAGAACGCAGATGGCGCCGACAACGTCAGGCAGCGCCGGCGGAAGTGACAGCACAACCAGCGTGGACCAATGGGGGGACGTAGGATGGTGGCAGCGACGTACAGAAACGATGAACTCCGCAGTTGAATCGTTATTGCTGTCTGTTGTCGTTGTTGATGCAGCTGCTGTTGTTGAAGCGCCCGCGCTCATTCACTGCCCCAGCTGAAGCTGTCGGAGCCGAATCGGCTCTTTAACATTTATGCAACAGTGGCAGCATTCTTTGCGCCTAACAGTCTGACGCCGTGTCTTCTACCTACAACTTCTAGTTACTTCTAATTCCTACCTTGGCTTTAGTGCAGCGGGTTCGATTCGGCAAGTCGACTGATTCTATGCTCGTTGACGGAAAGACAGGGAAAAAGTAGTTGCAGCTATGGTGGTTATTGTTATCTAGCAGGCTACCTATGATATCGTGAGTATTTCTTCAGTGATTATCGCACGATTATAAGTGGGACGGGTTGCGTGGTGTACTTGATCATCGGGAACATTCGGAAAATCCTCAAGTAATAACCATGGACTGGTTGCGGAACTAAAATACGAGGGGAAGGGGGGCCAAATTTTTGATGATTATTGAAATAGTGTGACAACAAACCGGAAACAAAGAACTTACGATTCGTTAGAATACAGATTATTTTTCAAATATCGAATGAAAGTTTAGCTATTCTGCATAGAAAAAGAGCTAAAAAGAAACTACTTTTTATTGGACAGTACTTCTGTTTTGTCTGAGCCTCTCTTTACTCTACGTCTCTCCTCCAAGCTCCAATTACTGCTGTAACAATTAGTATTATCAGATGCGGATAGACCATCACTTCATCATCAATATAAACCGTTTTTTTACAGTAAGCCCCTTTCAACTCAAAACCTCTCCTAGTTCTGCATCTGCTTGATTCTTAAATCGGCCGACAAAAAACCTGACCGCAACTTATTGCCGCAATTACAGATGTCCGCTTCGATATGTTTGTGATCCTCTTAGCGACTAATTTGCTAATATCGGACTAGATCTGCTGTGATTACGGCGAGCTTGGAGGTCAAGAATGGCTAGAACTAAATCTGAACCAGCCAACGACAACAACAACAACAACAGCAGCAGCAGCAGTAACCCCTCTGCTGCACTATACCGCAATGAAACGACGGATGTGCAGATGACTGCGTCGCCGCCATGTTGGCCGTTGCTCGGGTCACTCATCACGGCTCGTTCTGCCTCCACTGCTGTGGTTGGTACTCGGAGACGGAGTGTCCCGTCCCGTTTCATATCCCCTTTTGCTGCTGCTGCTGCAACAGCAGTCAAGGCTCTAACTGGCTGTGCTGTGAGAAAGCGGTGCTGCGGCCGTGCTTTTCGATGGCATCGTTGTTGGTTCTGTTGTTGTCGTGGTCTATGTTGCCGCTGGGTTGCTTGTCTCTGCTGTGTCCGCTACAATAGCACTAGCAGCAACAAGGCTGCGTCTGCCTGCCTGCTTGCGTTTTTGTTGTTATTGCTGCTGCTACTGCTACCGCTCAGCGGTTCGTCTTTCAGTCCGCCGCGGTCGACAACAGCCATCATGTCGGTGCTGTTGCTGTTATTGTTGCCCGTTGCTTGTGCTTGCTTCGTCGGTCGCACACTCGCCTGCAGCGACGGCGGCGGCGGCGGCGGCGGCGGCAATGGCGGTGGTTGCTTGGTTGCGTTTGGGTCGGCGTCGGTGGGCTCTGGCGATCGCTCGCTCGCTTAGAAGGAGTGGGAAAGGGGGTTCTCTAGGAGTAGTCGTAGTAGTGTGTGTCGTAGTTGTGATGAATAGATATAGTAGCTCTATTCTTCCCTTTCTCTTTGTTGCGATATAGAATAAAATAGGATTGCCGCTACCTCCGTCGTTGCCTCTGTACTCAGTGTACATATCTCTCTATCTCTTTAACCTGTATGTCGACATTCATATATATGTATATATATTCATCATATATATATATATATATATATATATAACATATATGACCTAGGTGGTATTGACAGTAAATGTCTGGCCACGTGTGGGCTGTCTGTTTGCTAGCGTCGATATCTTGTTGTCCCTGAATGCGAATCTTTGTGACTGCGAAATAGTTCAGGCTCAT